>NW_010388834.1:134899-144023 GCF_000710305.1 Buceros rhinoceros silvestris | reverse complement strand
CTGCTTGTCTGGCAGTGGAACCTCTGCCTGTGGACTTGGCTGGAGATCTAGAGTAAAGGGCGTGTAGCTCTTTCAGCTCTGCTCCTAACTGCCACTTTGAAATAGGCAGATGTCTGGAGCCAACAGCTGTCCAGGTAGTGAAATATATCCCTTTATTTGTTATAAGAACAGAATTTCTGAGCCAGTCTAAAAATCTGTCTTGCTCTGTATCATCTCTTTAGGCCAAGTCAGTGGTAGAGAAAGAAGATCAGGAGAGGTGTAGGGTGATCCTTTGCCTGGTGTGTCCTCTAGCCCTTCAGCTGTCTGAGACTAGAGATCTCCCGAGTCAGAAGTGAGATTCCACCAGTAACCTGGTCCTTCTTAAATTAGAGCTTTCAGAAATGCAGCATCGTCTTACTGTGGTGGATATTTCTTCTGGATAGGTTGCAAAAGCTTCCGAATGCGTCAGTGTGTATGTAGGGAGGAAACACGTACCAGAGTGATGAAAATACCAAGAGGGTTTGCTTTGCCCCAGACAGAAAGTCCTGGCTGACATCTCCGACTATGCGGTTCCAGACTCTGGATCCAAGGAGGACTTTGAGGGATAATGCACTTGGGCAATGTACGCATCCAGTGGCAGTGATGAGACATATCCTGTTTGCCACTCAGGAATGTCTCAAACCTGCTCTTGAGGAGAACTCTCACCAGTTAGCTGTACCAGTGTCTGTAGGGCTGTGCAGGGAGGGCATGCCCAGAGCTTGGGATCTGGCCCTCAGAACTCAAAGGTTCAGAGGTTAAAACAGCAAATGATAAAGCAGATCTCCATATAGAGCTCTGTGCGTCACCATCCCTTCTGCCCCAGCTGTTGAACTCACAGCTGCCCTCGTGCCAGCTGGTCCAGGGGAGTTAAGGCAGAGCTGCTGCTGGCAGCACACACATTTTGTGCCTTTAAGAGGTTTGGCTTATCCAGGCTGGGACTCAGTGTAACTGTGTGGGCTGATGAAGAGCGCTTGTCCCTTCCCCCTTCCATGCTCTGCCAGAAAATGAATTTGTGAGACGCTGGCTTCTGCCTCCAATCTGCTGCCATGTGGGAGCCTGGCGCTCACAGGCACCGGCACAAATGTACGTGTGTGTGCACACAAACAGCCACACACAGAGAAGTACTCAGAGGCGCAGTTACTCTGGCAACGTGGGATCTCAGGTGGACTGGGGCAGATTGGGCCTTCAGGCACTGCTGCCACAACAGGTCATGGAGCATATTGGCTGCACTGAATGGGGGGTGGGGAGCTCTGGCCAGCAAGATGCTGTATGTGTTATGGGTTTGAATCTCTCATGGATAGGTCCCAGCCTGCAGAAACTCCTCAGGAAGATAGCTGGGAACATTTTCTTACCGTGAGAGCAATTGGGAAACTTGGGTCACCTCAATGCATAAGCAGCAGGGTTAAAGGAGGAGAGGCCAGCTGGGAAGGCACAGTAAGGGAAGTGGCCCTAGCAGCCCTGAGCACGAGCATCTGTCAGCACAAGGACCACTGGAGCTCAGCACAGAGCTGCCTGCGCTGTCACTCGGTGTGGGTGGTGCTGGGAGAGCAGCAGCAGTTTCTTCAGTTGCAATGGGAGGAGGGTAGCCCCATGCTTTGTTCCTTCCATCTTCTTAGTACCTGATGACCACTTGCAGTGACTTAAGGCTTGAGGTTCGGGAGGATCTAAAAGTCCTGGGAGATGTGGATTGTTCACAGACTAAGTGTTCACAAGGTAACAAGTCTTCAAGCTCCCAGACAAAATATGGTATGTTCCCCTGAAACTGAACTGGTACAAATCAGCTGGAGCCAAATCTTTAAGTCCTTCTTCTACACTTTCATTGTTGTTCTTGAGATTGAAAAGGGATCAGCTTACATCTGGAGCTTTGCTGATATTATTAGTAAAGACTTTAGGACAGGACCTACTAGGTAGTTTGAATCAGAGTCAGGCACTCCACCATTCTCACACTAAGAAATAGCACACCAATTCAGGAAGGGCTTTTTCTCAAGGTATGCATTTCAGGTCAGATAATTTAAGACTCTAAAATCAGCTGCTACAGAAAGAGTTAATAGCAAGAGATGTGGAGGGGGAGGGGTGGTTTGGGGAAAGTCACAGTATCAGGTTTTCCTCTAAGGGGCTCTCAAATGATTCTCAGCCCCGTCAGAAGTCAAACGTCTCCTCCTCAGTGAAGCTAAGGATGTCTGTCTTTTTGACTCAGCTGCCAGAGTCATGTTGCAGAATTTGATCCTTCTGCCTGTGTCCCTTCTCCCCTCTTCTGATCAGCCTCTGCCCACTACCCTTCTGAAGCCTGCAAGATTTCAAGACCATGAAAGTGAGAGTGATCTCATGTGGCCCTGTGGGCAGTGCAGCAGGTTCTGTCTCCACGTACGATACGGTTTCAGCCTTCATGCTGTCCTCTGCTGTAATGCTAGATGGGCTGAACAGATGGGGAGGTTTGATGGCAGGGCTCAGGCTGACAGCTGCTTTGCAATTATAAGTCTGGAATGCGATTTGAGGGGTCTAAGATACTTAGTGCTGGGGCCTTAGTGCAGGAACATGTATCAAGTAGGTCAGGCTCTGCACCAGAGGAAGAGTTCAGGCAGTAGCTGTTGTGTGACAGTGTTGGTCCTTCCTGAGTAGGTTTATATTTTGACATCATTTTGATCGCTAAGATTTTAACTCCCTATTTTTTGACCATTTATTTCTATGTTTTACTCCTAGATTTAATTCAGTATAAAGATCAGATTCTTGTGAAATGAGTCTGTGAATTTCTTACTGATTTTACAGCTTTTGGCCATTAGTCTCTATTGGGAGTGTAAGAGGGTTTACCCGTGTGGCCTCTCCCTGAGGAAAGAGAGCTTTCATACCCTGTTTTCCTTTGTGGGAAAACAGAGGTTTGTGGAGATGAACAGGCTTGTCCTAACTTTGGCCTCCCTGGAAATTCACATGGAATTCAGCAAGGCATCCCTGTTCCACAGCATCCTCCTCCCTGTAGGCACCCAGGTTAGACTGACTCTGATTCACCTGAACCTGATTTTTCCTATGAGGGTCTCTCTTCTAAGGAGACTAACGGCATGTCTGGGTAGCACCTGACTTAGTTCTACCCATGCTAAACCATAGTGTGGACTTGGCCTGTCAGGTCTCACCTAGCTGAGGGATCTCTGCACGGTTCTTCATTGCATGGCGTAGTTCAGAGCACGGCCGTTCTTCAGGTGGGTGCAGTTTGCATGTTGGGACCATGGGAACAGCACAGGCTGGTTTTTGACTGTGGTGAAAAAAGAAATTTGAGTTCTCAAAGCCAAAAAATCTATGTAAACCAGGGAAATTACTAACTCTAACAAGTGAAAGCCATGCTGGAGAACATGATAGCCAAACTCTTTTTTTTCTATTTTCATGCAGCAGCTGAGGTAATTTACTGCTGCTCCCTTTTAATGGCTCTTCAGTTTTGGCACAGTCCTGTAATTAGGACCTGGTCTGTCTGTGCGTGTTTTTGCTTTGTTGATCTGTCTTGCTCCTGAGGAGAGGTATCACAATATGCTTTGTGCATTTGACTTTCACAGGTAAAGTTCATTTATCCAAACCCAACTGCATCTGTATTTAGCTGACACAGAGTTTTCAGCTTCCATCCTTTTGAACTCAGAGTGTCACTGCAACTGACCTCTGTCCTGGGAACAGAGTTGCGTACTCTCAAAAATAGCGGTGAAAAATAACTGACAGAAAACCCAGGGCAAAGTCAGCAAAAGCAAGCTGTATTGGTGAAGTCACTGGTATAAGGCCTTTCCTCAGAGGGATCATAGCTCTGTCTTCTGATATTTTCTGATTTTGCAAAGCTCCTTTTATAACATCGGTCCGACGAACCGGTATGACCTCATTGGTCTCCAGCTTCCCGTTGTAGTTTGGATGTCACCTGTTCACTCTCTGCCTTGTGCTATGATATACTTCTGTTTCCAAAAAAGCGCTGATAGAAGGGAAAACCAAAGGATTTCCATTGCCATTCTTGGAGGCCTTGCAATGTCTGGAGCTGCTGTCTGTAGCACACAGCAGAGTTATGTCTGTAAAAAACAATGTGTGGAGCAGAAACTCATTCTTGAAACTTTTTTGACTGTCATCCTCAAATATTCCTCTTCCAAGATCTCTGAGAAAATGGGCATATTTGGGTAATCTGAAATACTCATTCTTTGACGTTACCATCAGACCTAGAAGTAGTTCTATTTTTACAGGAGCCATGTCCTTTTCAAGGAGCTGTTTACAAAGGGTGGTTCCAAACTGAATACGACTGCCTCATTTCTGCACTTTTAACAAAGAGCAGCAAACTTAAATCTTGACAATTTTTGCCTTTCCTTGCAAACGTTTTACCCCTTCAAATTATGGTAATTATGTAGAGTGGAGAGATTTCCTAAGTCAGTGGAGAGTCTCCGTTCTCCAAGGATAAATCTTCAAGGGGATCGTGTGGGAGGCTAATGTGGTTTAACTTAAGGGGAGAAGTTGGCTTGCTGCCCGTATCCTACACAAATAGATATTGCTGTCTCACAGTAATGGCATCTGTAGTATTACTAACCTCAAGTGTTTAAATCTTACATGTTGGGTCTTCACAAATATAATGAAGTGGACATAAAAATCACTAATTCATTTTTAAGAGCACATTAATCTCACGACAATTCAGTTTAAAGTTGCTTTTTTCCAATCTTTTGAACTGGAAAATCACTTAAAAAAAAAAAGAAGAAGAAAACCAGTATTCAGATCTCTGCAAGAGGTGGAGCTAAGACCCTGGAAACTTTGGCAACATAGAAACTGAATTTCTGTATTATCTCCAGTCGTGTTTTGCTTGGTAGTGGTTCCATCAGCAGGTGTGGAAAGCACTAACCTTGGACCCTCAGCCTGATCCTCATGTTCACGTGTAGCAGGGGGTTGCTTTAAAAGCTTGAACCTCAGGTCAGGCTTATGATAAAATGATGGGACAAATCCAAGTTTTAGCATGTGACGAGGTACTGAATCAGAGCACTGACCTTTTATTTTGAGGTGGGCAAAAGAATAATAGGTGTTTCACAAGAAATACTGAGACTTTTGAAACATGTATCCAAAACTTGTTCTGGCTGACTGTGTGTGACCCAGATCCAGCTTTGGGACATTTAGCAGGGTCACCATGCTAGTAGACCACTACATTTAGTCTGATCAGCTCTGCTTTCCAAAGTCAATCTTTGCTGCATCTTCCACATGCGCAAGGGTTGATCTTGCAGCGTCCCCCTAGAACAGTGGCTGCGATCCTCTAAATTGGGAGCTGACTCCTACCACCGTCCAGTGTCACTGCGGGGTGCCCTTACCCACAAATCAGGACGACAGTGTAAACGGCTGAAGAGACCTGAAAGCTCTGCAAGATTTTTTAACATAAGGAACAGCAGATGGTGCCAAACATTGCTGCTTATAGGCTTCCCATCTCCTGCTTGGGTCTTCAGGAGTCTCCACTCAGGAAATCTGCATCAGTTTTGACACAGTGGTAACACCTTCTCTGAGTACTGAATTTACCTGTTACAAAAGGGTTTCCCTTGGGTGGTCAGCAACAATCTAATCTGCATGGCAGCTGGTGGGGGAATTTTTAATATTAATTCATGAAGATAAATAACTGTAGATTGAAGTGTTTGAAGTCCAGCAAGATTAACAGCATATCCTCTGCCAGTCAGAAAGACTGCGCTTTCCAGTATCTTTGTGAACTGTATGAAACAGTAGCTGCTTACTCAACTTTGGACCCAGGATGGGTTTGCTTTCCACTATCTCAGGAGAAGTTCATCTCAAATTAGACTTCATGCATTACCACAAGTGCAGGGTCACAAACCTCCAAGCCTTTGAGATACCCTTTCCCTGTAGTATACCATACCCTTCCTCCACCAGTGCCAGCCTCCATCTCTCACGGAACACAAAGCGGTGTATGACTGGGAGGGGACAATGGCTGTGCCAGCCTGAGTTTTTCTCTCTGGCCTAGAAAGCTGAGCTGCTGCAAGGTAACGAGGAAGTTACGGGGTGATGGCTACTAGAAGAGGTCTATCTGTTTCACGTCTTGCTTCCCCCATTGCTTCCATTTCCCTGGTCAGCGGCAGTCCAGATCCTCCTGGGGTTGTGGCAGACAGTGAAGAAATCATTTGACTGTTGAGGTTCCTGTTTCTTGCCATTCAAGCATTCCCTTCCCCTTCAGGAAGAGATCACAGGGAGGTAACATGGGGATTGCTATGTGTTACTTCATTTCTGTGAGACCCGTCCTGCAAACAGAAGCCAAAACTGGTCCTTTCCATTTTCTGTTTGTAGACGATTTGACTCCATTTTTCACCATCCCTTATTCTTGAGTCTGGTCTTTGCTCAGTGCAAGGAGGAAGCAGGACACTCATTTGGGAACTCTAAGAGCTCCTACTGATAATAGTCAGAAGCAGGTCTGGAAATACCTGGTCACCCTAGGTAAATCTCAGATTTACTTTCTGTACCTTTGTTGTAAGGTATCCTTCACCCTTTCCCTCCCCTATAATAGTCAAATAATTTTTTTTCCCACTCTCAAGAGTTCATCACCTTCTTATATCAAATCCAGAGGGACTGATTCTGCTATGTATCCTCCCTCCCCCCTGGAAATCTGGAGTAGCTCCATTAAATTCAATGAATTTTCTCAAGATTTGCATTGATGAAACTGAAGCAAATCTGGTCCAGCGATCTGAACTGCAGTTCCCATGGCAACAGGCAGCCGTTTCAGAAGCATAAACCTCCAGGCAGAAGGTATGTTTATTACTGAAAGGGGAGACTCCTGCATTCAGTTTTCAGCCATGGGGTGAGAATGTAGGCTATATTTGGAGTGCGAGTCCAGGGCTCTATTTCTGACTCTACCAATGAACCCTTGGGAAAATTGCCTCCCACTGCTGTAGTTTTTCTTCCAGTAACATGGGGATAATATTACACAGGAGTGTTTTGAAAATTGATTCAGCCTTCTAAAATGCTTTGAGAGAGATCCTCGCATAAAAGGCGCAGTAGATCACAAACTATTCATAATATCACTTTATGCCAGCATCAAAAAAAGGGGCTGCCTTGTAAGTAAGTAAGTTCTTATACAAATGCAGGCGTGTCCACAGGACCACCGGGAACGTAGAGCATTAAATGGGAAGAGGAGCGGGGCTTTTGTTCAGGTGTGATGACGTATCTTGGGTTATTTCTGTCTGACCCAATGGAAGGTTCTAACACAGCTCAGTCCCAGCTCAGGTTCAGAAGCAGCCAGTAAGAGACATAACTGGGTTCCAAATCCTCGTCTTAAATTGGCTAGAGCTGTGAGCATTAGCTGGGTCCTCTGAATCCTTGTCTAACACCAGGAAGGAAGCAGTAGGTTTGCAGAGGTATTAACAGCTGATGACTTAAATTCATTATGAGAACAGTGGAAAAAACAGTTCACTGAGAGAGGCTGGTCAAGTTCAGGTCATGCCCAGGTGTGACCTTTGGTCTGAGATGAAGTAAAAAATGCCTCAGCCCAGGATCTTCATTCGTCTAGTCACAAGAAACAAACAGACTTTGTGTCAGAGTGCAAGGAAAAAAACTGCGACAAATCCACCTTGCCTTGCCCTGGGCATGGGAAACTGTTTCCATGGCTATAGCAAGGCACAGCTGAAGAATTTGAGCGTGTGCTTTTGCTGTGTTTTAGTTACAGCAAAGAGCTGTGGTAACAAAGGAGATCTAAGTAATTGCGACAAGGAAAGAAGTAGCTCTAGTTTCCAATGACTGGAAGCAGCTTTTGTAGATTATGAAGTTTTAATATCAGAGGGGACCATTCTGAATTCCTGCAGAGCTTTCACCAGAGAGCTCTGCTGCTACGCTTCTTCCACCAGTGCTAGAAACACTCTTTAAACATTTCCTACCAGTGCTGAATCCAGCTGAGGTCTCTTCACCTGTGGTGTTGAAAGCTTTGTGGAAACTTGAGCACTGGCTTGCACACTGTGGTGCTGGTGGGCTATAATACGCTGACACTGGGCTGCGTTACAAAGAGAAGGGTTAAACACTAGAACAAATCTTTTAAAGACATCAGAAGATTTATGCTCTTTTTTCCTATTTTGTTAGAAAATTTGATTTTTTTAAGAACTGCCTGATTTTCTTCTGATGAAGAAAATCATACCCTCTTGGTCTTTTTTCTTTTTTTTGATAACTTCCTCCGCTCAGTCAAAAGAAAGGCAGGTAATGCATTATTACTTAATTTCTTTTACTCGCCACCGTAGGTTTACCCCCCCAAAAAGCACAAACACACACACTCCCCCTCCAATATCTTCCTAGTGAAAATATAACTGAAAATTGGATTTTTTTCATTTTAAAAATTCATTTGGAAATGCTTACTCAAAACAAGCACATTTAAAAAATACAAAGCCACTTTTCAAACACATTTTTGACCAGCCATAGTTAGATGACAAGTGCTGGTGCCAGACCATTTGCTCTAGGGTTCCCATTGTTAACACTGATGGAACTGTACTGCTAACAATGGGGGAAAATATGCAGTAAATTTTGCTAATGAGAAGGAGACATTCTCACACAATCATTTTTTAACATTTAAAAGAACATTCAAAAGCACAATATATGAAGCAAATTCCAAAAAGATTTATCCTGGAGAGAACGCTGAGGCAGAGAAGAAAGCTTTTTCATTCCACACATATTAATTCAGAGAAACGCTTTTGGCGCATGGACTAAAAAGTTGTGAATGTTGAAGGAGTGCAACTTTTATTCCCCAGAGAAAATACTGTCAGAGCAGCTAGGCTAATTATCTTTCCTGTTTTAGAGGATTAATATAGTGTTCTTAAAAGCAAAAAGGATTCCTTTGGCTTGTCTCCCTCTATTTCCAAGCTGTAAAGTGGGGTGAAATGCTCTCCTCCATCACCCTGACCTGTCCATGCCTGTGGAGCACCCGGGGCTGCAGAGGTGACTGGTCCCTCGGATTGAGGGTAATTGATGTTCAAACAGGTGAAAGGTTATTTGATGGGGACATCTCGCCTTGCAGTACAGCAGCTAAATAAAGTAAGCTTAATGGAGCTAAGTATGTGTGGCCTAGCACCACAAGGTGATTAAAAGGTGACTTTAAAACAGTCTACAACTGTTTGAAAGGAATCGTCATCAGGAAGGGAAA
>NW_010388834.1:119678-134812 GCF_000710305.1 Buceros rhinoceros silvestris | reverse complement strand
GGAAAGAGCTGTTGATAAAAAGGAAAGTAGAACTCAGGACTTGAAGAACGACATATGCTGGGCGCTAATACCTTGTTTTCTGGACATAAAGCCAGCGTAACTAGGGTAAATACAAGAGTTGGGTCAGTCAGTTCTTTCTCTGACCCGCAGAGACACCATGTAAAGAAGGGCCTGCAGCTGATAAAAAATGATACCATGGATTATCTTGAAGACTTTTTCCCTCTGAAGCTCCAACAATTCATTCAGACACAAGTATAAAGGAATGCATCAGCCCTAAAGACACCTCTCTGTGAAAATGGTGATGTTTGCAGGGTGTGATGGTCCACGAGTCTTTACATTTCAGTTGCAGAGGCCATTGCACAGCCCAGGAGGCATCCTGGGAATGGCTCAGTAGCAGCGTCTGGAATCTTCTGGCTTGGTATCGAGTAGATGAAGGGCACGCTGAGGTACCTGAGCATCAGTCAAACTTGATCAGGCAGAGCAGTGCCCAAGGCTGTATGGCCAAGGCTTCTGGGAGTGTCTGTGTGTTTGTACAGAACCACCTCCATCTTCCACAGAAATGCCCTTTGTAGCATACAATTAAAAAAAAAAAACAAACACCAATAAAGTCCTGAAGTGTTGTATTAGTGTGATGGGCGGTTTTCTGCCTTGCCTTGGTCGTGTTATCCTACAAGAAAGATTAAACAGACGCAGTGTAGTTCTCCCTAACTGTCAAGTCCAATAATTCAATTCCATTTTCCCATGGATTTGTAGATGAGGAACTGCGCCACTAAGTCCTCCAGTGCTCTCAGTTGGAATCTTTCTACATGTCAGCTTCACCCACAAAGCCCGGGATCCTGTTTATCGTGGGCACAGCTCCTTGCAGTTTGTTTAGGAAGGTTCCCACAGTGGCACTTGAGGGATGCAGAGCAAGGGTATCACAAGAAACAACAAAAAGCCCTTTCAGCATCAGGCATTCTGATGAAGCATGGACATTCAAACCTGGCTGTGCCTGCTTCAGCAAGTCATTTTATAATGACAGGTGTCATTTATTTTTGGATTCTGAAAACGTTCCAGTACATATGCTTTCAAATCCTGCCTTTGAATCCACAGGTGCCAAAAAAGCCTACACATGGGAGAGCGCAAGCATGTAAGGGCAAGCAGCAAGGACAAGGCAAGAGCACCTGGGGAGAGATCGCCAGCACCCCCTGAGGTGTGTTGCTGGAGGAGTGCTCACCGCAATCTGCACCTGAAATTCAGTCAGAGCATCCTCCAGCATGTCCCTGCTGTACACCGTGATGGTGTCAGACAAAGAGCAGTGCCCACCATCTGACAGCGGAAGGAGGCGCTCCTGGGACTGGAAACGTTTCCATTCTGCCTGTGGAGTTCCCTTGTGCCCAGAATAATTAGCAGGGCCAGCAGCATGTAAAAGCAAGTACACATGACTCTGTCGCTGATAATGACACTGGAAAAGTAACAGAATCTAATTATAATTAGAAAACAGCCCCAGCAATGTCCTAGCATCACGACGACCATCCTGACTTTGCCACAACAAATGTAAAAATATATCAGCATATTTATAGCTTGGCATCTCTTTCCATTTGCAGCCTGGTGACAGGCCCCCTCTTGCCCTATTCTGTGTACCCTGCCATGCTTCACAAGCAGTAAATGACAGTGACTGATGTGACTAATGTTTATATGGTGACTACCACCCAGAAATCCTGATTTTATTTTTCAAACTATTCAATCTACCTGTTAGTCTAATCTGCTCGATCTGAGATATCAGTATATTATTAACAAGGTATATCTCAAAAGTCCAAATCCCAAAGTCTTGTAGGTCACAGCAACAAACAAGTCTGAGAGTGACAGCAGAAATCTGAAAGCTGCTTTGGGCTCAAAGTCCAGCTTTTTAAGATTCCCTTACTACTGCTCGCTCTTTTAAGTCAGGTAATTAATTCCTCCTTTCTTCATCCACTACTACATCTTCTACATCCACTCTGCCCCCAGAGATTTATAAAGGCATTTTTTAGGATGAGCCTCTCTGAGCTCAGCTTGCACAAGGTGTGGTTTTGGCCTGGCAATGGAAAGAGTTCGTGGTGAGAGGGGATGTGAATTTGGTAGGCAAAAGCTTTGTTAGGCGAAAATTCTGCCTAGAGGGCAGGAGGAGGGAGATGTTTTGCTGCAGTCTGTCTGAATGAGTTGCTACAGGACCAGATATTCCATCGTAGATAGTTTTCCTTCACTTTCTGTCTTAGCCTGCCCTGGGGTGTTGCCATAAGCATCCAGAGAGTTGCTCTGCTCCCTTTCGGAGGTGGTGTTCTGCAGGGGGAGATTGATGATCACAGAAACAGACCTTTGCGCGTAGCCAGTGAGGATTTACTCTCAGCAGAAGGCAGGGGTGGAGGCGATGTTTTCTCTGGGAGCTCTGCAGCCCAGTGGCTAGTTTCTAGATATTTCTGTATGTAGATTCCCCACTGAACTGACAGGTAGTTTGTTGATATCTTGCCGCCAGCTTTGGCTGCCCTTGGCTGAGACCTAATGCTCCCTTCAGCCGGCTCTTCAGCGTTCAAGGTATCTCTGCACTTCAAGTCTCCTGACTGGTGAAGCGTTTGGATTTCTCACAGTCTCTATCAGTATCAGAAAATGTTCGCAAAGTATTTCATTGCTTGTTGTAACAGATTAAACACAAATCCTACCTAAAAATAAATTACAAGCCTTCAATGCTTTCCATCTTCTGAAACTTTCTTTCCAAATCACAAATTATTAAACTAGTTACATAGAAATAAAGGGTCAGTCCTGTCCTGTCACCATTTCCTGAGCAAATGACTCCCTTGAATAATTGCTGAAGGTCAGATAATGTTTTTTCCCTCCAGTTCTTGGAAAAACTTCCTCTAAAGTCAGTGCTCAGAGTCTTACCGTGGTTACGCTGGGTTAGATCAAAAGTTGGCTCATGGAAGTAAAGAGAATTATCCTGAACTTGTTGATTATATAGTTGATATCTGAGTCTGATCTAGTAAATACACCACATTTCAGGTGTTTCCTCGGACCCAGTAAAGGTTTGGCTGCCTGTGAAGCAATTCCTGACTATTCCCAACCAATTGTCTCTATGAACACTTTTAGCTGGAAAAGACTTAATGAACTTAACCCAGGCTGGAGATGAGTTGCATTGGTTCAGTCAGGCATTTTTATTCCAAAAAGGGAGCAACCACAGAGGGAATTAATCGGGAAAAACTGTTCTGGTTTTAATCCATACTGCTTGAAACCAAATTAACCTCTCTGTGTGCACAAGCCTGAAGGATTTAGCTGAAATTGCTGAAAAGTCTCCAGATTTGCATGATAATTTCAAAGGGATTCCTCTCCTGAGTGAAAGCCCTGTAGAACTGAGCCACAATTTTTCTTCCATCCCCAAATACCAGTTTCCCCTTATTAGCTTTATGTTTGGTTTTGATGTTAAAGGCCATTACAGATCAAGCGTGTCCCTAAACTATATTTTCTGCCCATACAGCCTATGGGATGAGCTAGCACTTAGAATCAGTGTTTGTACGTGATGAAATAACACTAATGCTATTACAGCGTGGAACTGGACACAGCTCTGGCCGATGGGGATGGAGGTGGCTTCCCCTGACCCTCCTGTGTCAGGACCAGCTGCTGTGATGTGCCTGCGCTCCAATGTGATCTGATGAGGTCCCAGCTCTGCTGCCTGTCCCCTGCCTCACACTCTAGCCTGAACAGGGAAGGACTCACTTCTGCCTGGTTCTCAGTTTGGTTTCATTTCCCCGCTTGCTTGAAGATTCAGGGTGAACAAAGGTGTAAAGTGACTGCGGTGTTTGTGTTCATACTGTATTTAGGCAGCAGGAGGCATTTCGCCTCCACTCCCTCCTACCTCCTGTGCACCAGCTTCACTGGACACCAGTGCTCAGGTTTAGGCTGTCGTTTCCAAGTCACTTTGTGGAGCTGGCTCCAGACAATAAACACTGAGCTCCCATTTCCTATCTGTTCATGCAGCAGAATGGAGCTATGGTTTTGTGTTGTTCACCATCTAGAGAGGAACACATAACCAGTACTGGCAGTAAACAGCTTTCAAGTGCTGTAAGCAGGAACATCTGAAGCATCAATCAGTATGGGAAAAGCCTGAAACCCTTAAGCACACAATTTACCATCTTCTGCAAGTGGAGGCAAATATGAGTAGGCTTAGATAGTGATTTACTTTGCTCATTCAGTCTTATCAACTTTCAAAATCGTTCCTACTAGACAAAAGTCAGCTTGGAAGCAGCCTTCAGACACTGCTGCCCGCATGGCCCTGGGGTTAGTTGCTGAAGAAAAGGAAGGAACATTGGTGTGAGGGAATGCAAAAGCCAGGAATGCTTGCAATTTTAGTGTGTTCTGTATTTTCCATGCAAGACATTCCCCAGATTTTGAGGGTAAAGGTTATGAAAAGCTTAATAATAAATGTTCTTCATCTAAGCATCAGGAGCCGAGCCAAACAGGAACAATTCTGGGAAATAACCATTTTATCTTTGGTACCTAACTGTATTAAAAAAAATTTAAAAGCCTTTTATTATGATTAATTTCGGGTACTCAGGAAGTTTATGCAGCTGTCCTTGATGTGGGGTGCTTGTCCCTTGGTTTTTTCAGGTCCTGTAAAGTCCAGCAGTCAAACAAAAATGTTTTTCAAGCACAGCTTTTTTATTTCTTCTCTGGGTACCTTACCTCAGTGGCCGAATTAACCAAAGGAACTGTGAGAAAGACAGAATCCTGTAAAGAGATTTAGAGGGATTTGGGAGATTTAAAGATTTTTCATCATCATGATTTGGAATGATCAATTTTTTTTTTTTTTTTTTTTACGTATTTTCACATGTTAAACTCATGAAGAATATGAAAATCCTATTAGGAGGGTGAAGCAGATGCAAAAACCCACCTCCTGTAGGAGGTGGGCTGTGAAAGCCATCTCACTTCTCTTGCCTCACCCCTTCCACTGGAGTCACTAGGCTCCCATTACATCAACCATCACATCTGTACCTGTGTCCCACTAAGTGAACAGCCCCTCTTAGTCCAGCTTTGAAACCTGTGATGAGGCTGTTGTAGTGGGGGAGAAGGTGGTATGGTTTGAAAGTGTTCACCTGTGGAATAACCTCCTCTTTGTCCTCAAGCCATTCCTCTGTGCTCACATTGCAGAAGGAATTCCACCTTTATTTTAATCCCTCTTTATTTATTTTGTGTAAAACAATCCTTTTTATTATCTACTATTTATCATTTACAATCTATTTTATTAATCTAAATGCCATTCAACTGGAAGGCATAAGAAATCCTTCAAGCTGCCCACAGAGCGCAGCTCAGCGTATCTGAGCGCAGTCGGGGTTTGAAATGGGAGTGCCACTACTGAGTGTGTGCTTTTCCTGGGGCGAAGGCTCGAGCTGTAAGCTGAGTCTGCCTTGGTCTTGTTCCCTCGTATGGGGAAGGTCCAGGAGAAACAATCTTAAATCCCAGGTGTAGATTTTGGAATTGTCTCCTCCCATCTCCTGATGTTCTCCAGAGACAACCTCTGTTCTTTCTCACAGGAGAGGATATGGAAAACATAAAATGAACCACAATTTTGAAATAGTAAGGTTCTCCAGACTTGACATTGATTTTTCTCATTGAGAGGCAGGTGGAGCAATGCGGAGCTGCAGATAGTTCATGAGTGGGGCTAGAGCAGAGTCCAGGAATTAGTCAGAGAAGCCAAAGCCATAGTCAAAATTAACTGGCAAAGTAAGCCTGAAACTTAGAAGGAAGGAATGAGAGAGTTTGGTCCAGGCAGCTGCTGGGCTGAGGGACACAGGGAGAAATGACAGAGATTAAATTAAGGTAACAAGCAAATCAGGTAATACATTACAGACTGTGCTTCTGTCCAAAACTGTCTCTGTGTTGGAGCTATTGAAAAACCTGTGAGGTAAAACAGGGTTTATCTGTTCTTAAAAACCGCAGCCCTGGTGGTGATGAGCAGAAACGACCAAGCAACCTGCAATCATGCAATCCTCTTCAGAGGATTGGTGCCCACCCAGCAGCAAGCAGTCCCCTTCCCATTCCAGCCATGTTCCTCTTCCAACAGTGAAAGGCTCCGCAGGATTTCTCGTTTTAGCATCCACAAATGACAGAGATTCTCTCTGTAACTTCAGGTTGTGGTGATACCGTGTTGGGATACGGAGGAGAAAACACTCGCGTGTGAGAGGCTCACGCAGGCTGAGTGTGGAGCGATGAACTCCTTAAATGAAGGGTGTGACACAAAAAGGTGTGATGAAAAGATCCTTTAAGAGAGGATTGCACATACTGGGGTGACACAAAGGCAAAAAATGTTTGCGGGAACCTGTTTCTTTGAAAAACGTGCCTTGCTGCTCCAATCCGAATTGTTTGTCTTCCTTGGAATGAAAGAATGTAGGACGTGGAGGGGAGGCTTGCCAGAAAGGCCTTTTGGAATTGCAATGAAATGGCCGTGTTTGTGCTCAGAAGGGTCTCAGGCTGCTTATGTTCACATCTGCTTTAAGTTATCCTGATGTTGTTTTCTTTATTTTTTTTTTTTAATTGAGTTTAACATACTGAGAAATGCACAAAGCTCTCTGTCCCCCAGGCGCAAGAGGAAAAACCTCAACAACATCCACTGACCCTGCCACCATGTGCTTCCCAACAAACATTCCCAAACAGATGCTGGCGATGACATATACGCCTAGAAGCAACTTGATGGCGGGTGCTTAATTGCGCACTACGGTGCTCGGCGCCTCAGACAGACGGGGGTGGGCAGCAGATAATGAGGGCCGGATTTGCTAACAGTGGGCATCGGCCACAGCTGGCAGTCTTGGGAGCACAGATCAAAACAATTATCACGTTTTGCTGCACGATGGATGTTCAGCTGAGTCAGCCAGCTGCTAACCAGGACCAGAGGGAAGCCATTCTCAGGCCTTTGGTCTCACTTCTTAGCACAGGGGGCTCTGAGCAACCTTTAAACTCCTCCTATATGTAGAGTTCCTTCAGGCTTATGTTAATTCTGGAATAAACCGCCTGCAGGCTCTCTGTGGTACCCATGGAGCTGAGGACAGCTGCAAAACAGCGTGGTGTCACCATGGCGTTTCCTCCATGCCTTCTGCATGCCCTGCTCCCAAGGGGCAAGCAGGGAACCAGCCATGAACCGTTCAGGCAGCTCTGCTCTGGCCTAAAAATACCAGAGGTTTTCACGGAGGTGATTTCTACCCAGTTCAGAGAGGGAGAGCACAAAAGGGATTGGGCCCTGCGGGTGTTGGTTGGCCATGGGCTTGGTCTGCAGTCAGCAGCTCTTCGTGTGAGCCTAAAAGATGACAAGGGCAATCAGTGCTTGGCTGTCCAGGGGGAAGCTCAAGATTCTCGCCACTTTCTTTTGCACGTGAATGCAAATTGAGGAGAGACCTGTGTGCTGGGCTTATGGACCCAGCACTGGTGCTTGTGGGTGCGCTTACCCTGGAAGAGGGCAGGGCAGGGGATGTAGGTCTGTTTTCACATGCAGTTATGCGGGTGCTTGCATGCAAGGGTGTGCAGTGAGAGGGCACCTCTACCTGTGTATCACAGACCCCAGCGATTTGCTGAGCATGCACCCAGGTAAGAGGACTTCTTGTGGTAGGCACGTACGTGAGCATCTCTGTGCAGTCTCCTCACTGTCCCACATGACTCTAAAGGCTCCTGCTGCCTTGTTTCATGCATTATTGGACTCACCAGTCTGTTCTCAGGTGTGCTGAGTGTTTCCCAGTGAAACAGACTGTCTAGACATGATGTCAAGCTGACCAGCAGCAAATCTCTCTCAGCCCTGGGGTGGTAATCACAAGCCTAGGAGAGGCCTTATCAAGAAAACCTTTTCCTTGCAGAGAGTAAAGAAAATAAGCAGCAAGTGATTCAGGTTTGTGGGAGAGAGGGCATGCTCTGCCTTTCTGTCCTGCTGGGGTAGCCCTAATTTTCTGTGTCAGCAAGGTGCCCGTTGCTTGCTGTACCTTCTTGGCTGGATTTGTTGTTAATGATTGTTTATTTTTTTGATAGCAAATCTCAAGCTGTGACGGTGTTTTGTTTTTGTTTGTGGATGAGGTTTGCTTTTCTTCTGAGGAGGGTTGCAATTTACCACAAAGATCTTTTGGCATCCAAGGGACAAGTTCAGTTAAAAAAAAAGAAAAGAAAAAAAGAAGCCCATTCAATCAGCAAATAAAGCAATATGTTATGTAAGAGGAATAATATTGACACGGGGATTCCCAGCCTTAGTGTGTCTCCCCCTCCTTAGGTGATTAAAGGGTTCAGCACTCCCAGGGAGGATGCTGGCATTGCATAAGACTCTCGTTGCTTTGAAGAATTTCCCCCTTTTTTAAATCTAAGGGACCTGGTGTATTTATGACCAGCCTGGGCTTTTTTAAGCAGAAGGCTGAGTTTGTTATTATTTTATCTGAATGATAATGATAACTCTGCAGGCTGAGAGGATTAATGCAAGAAATGGGAAGCACTAGCACTTTTTCCCCCCACTCAAAGGGTAAAACACACAGCACCAGATCTTTGCCTAGTTTAAAGCAAGGCGTCTGCACTGACAGGTGCCACAGGGCTGCTGTGTGTTTCCGTAGGATGGTGTTAAATAAAACCACAGGCTCCAAACTCTTTTTTCCCTTTCTTCTCCATGGAGTGAAAAGAAGCCAGAGTGGTTTGGGGTTTTTTAAGGGTTTTTTTAAAGTAGATACCAGCAGCTCATGCCCTACCTCCCTTATATTTCATGAAAGATGGAAGACAGCTAGAGAACCTGCAGGTAGAGAAAACCACGAGCCTCAAGAGTGGAAGTGAGTCATGTTGAGTTTGTATTTTCTGTTTGTATTAACACCTCCCTTTGTTAAACATCTTATAAACAACAGAATAAAAATCTTTGCTTACTGAAGAATTCACCAATCTGCCATTGTGAGAAGCAAGTTCTCACTGTCCCTGCTGCTGACTGTTCAACACACTGAGAGTCTGCCTTCCTTAACGTGGGGAGACTGAGTTCAAAATGATGAAGTGGAAAACAGTTGTTTCCATAAGCACAAGAACTTACGGAGCCTGGTGGATTGGCACACGTGGGTGAGTATCAGTGTGGATTCTCTCATGTCTAATATGGTTTGAATTCTGCCAAAGCATCCCCTCAGAGAGAACTAACAAGGCCTGTATCCCTCACCATCTGCTTGTTTGCACAAACTGCGTAAGAAGTTCCTGTCTTTGAGAGCTTTGCAAGCTCTGCTTCTTTAGACTAGCAGGCTCAGGACCTGGAGTTCCGTTTTTCATTTCTCTCATTTTTGCCAGTCAATTATGGCATCTTTTTTCTACTACAATGGGGGAACAAAAGCAAAAGAAGGTGAAAATTTGTGTTTATCTCACCCATCTGCTTATTTGAAAACCAGCAGATTTTAAGATCTTGTGACCAAATAGTGGCAGCTGCCCACACTTTTTGACTTTTGAGTGTCTCCAGCCAATTTGCTCTCTCAGAAAAGAGAGGACCAGCCATGCCAGTATTCTACTGGAAGGAGACAGAAGAGAAAATGATGTTTAGGGCTTTATTAAAAAAAAATGAGTAAGTGAGGGAACGAGCTAGAAGAGCTAAACCACAACCAAATTCTAAAGCATGACCCTCTCCATGGGTTCAGTGCCACTGAACTGCAACAAGGCCAGTGTGCCCTGAGGGGGCCTTTGCAGAGGCAAATTTGCTTAAAGAGCTTAAAGAGCAGAGGTGGAGAACTGATCATCAAAACTGATCCTGAGTTTCACTGCTGAAATCTAGAAAGTGAATCATGGGTGGAGTTTGCCGGAAATTCTCTGACAAAATGTTTTCTTTATCAGAAAGCAATGATTAACTGAAAACAAACAACCTCTGTTTCATCTAAATTAATAAATTCCCACTGAAACACAGGCTAAATTCTCCTGGGTCTGTGCCTGGTTGCTAATATGATTGGCAGAAAGCCGACAGGCACTGCGGGTCTGCAGGTCCCAAGTAGCTTTGCCATGCTGAATAGGGGCTCCCAGAGCTTCCACACTCCCAGCTGCACATCCAGGAGACCAAGCAGATTTGGAAGTCCTGCAGCTCACAGCATGGGTTAGGACTTCAACCTTCTTCCCGTCTGTAGGAAAGGCAGTTCTCTGATACCAAATGCTATGGCACCCCAAAATGAACTCACGGTGTTTCCAAAGTGATCAGTGTGAAAAGCTTCTAGTACACGGGTGTTGGGTTGCTCCTTGTTTACACATCATCCTCAAGCAGAGAGAACTCAAGTTGATTTGAAGCATCACACCTTGCTTGGAAAAAAGTCGTTCCTTCACCAGGGTGTACTAGGCACAAACCCTTTGCAAACATGGAGTTAATCCCATGGATGGATCAGCTGCAGATGAAGAATACCTCCTTTGGAGAAGAAGTAATACTGTTACTGGCAGCACCTGGATAACCCATCATCACAGAAAGCACAAGTTCTTAAGAAGGCTATTAGGGTCCCAAGTCACTTCCATCACATTTTCTTTAGGATAAGAAAAATCTGAAGAATCCAAGCCTTCATTACTGAAGGATGTTGAGGGCAGCTGAACTCGAAGCCAGATCACTACAGGAGCAGGGCAGCACTGCTGATAGGACAGTTCCTGAGAAAAGCCTGGCAGTGAGCTTGGACATACCTGAGGAGCAGGTATATCCAATTTAATGGATTCACTTTAAGTGAAAACTAGCAGGAAAGCAATGAAACTACTGTAACAGAGACCAAGGGAACGCTTTCCCTTGTTTTGGTGGAGACAAGCTATTCAGTCATTGCACAGAACATACTTATACAAGCTGCTATCTGGGAGCCATATTTGTTGGCTGAAGGGGATCTCAGCAGCATCACCATGAGCTTGAAAAGGCTGTTAAAGACGAGGTTTGTCCTAAGATCTTATGTAGGTTGTCATTCATTGGAACAGCAACCCATTATATTTATACTCTTCTCAGTGTTTATCTTCATCTGCTGTTACAAGTTTAAAGCAAACTTTACAAAATTGGTTCTCCATTGCTGTTAAAATGCTCAGCATATTTAAAACACTTTGAATTCCCATGCTGAAACTTATTGTGAAAGCACTGTTCATATTTATTATTAGAATGAGGTTAACAAGCGATCTTGCCTGTAGAGACATCTGGCAACAAACCCATCTGAACTGAGCAGAGGCCACTTACTAATAAGGTTTCTAAGTAGGGAAGGGGACAGGGTGTTCTCTAAGATCCTGTAGCTGGAATGAAAACAGGGAGATTGAGCTTATCTGTATGATTTCCGTGTCTCACTTTATGACCCTTTCTGGACGTAACTACACATATAGCTGAAATTCATTAGTCATCTAATATAACTCTGGTTTACCTTATAGAGCTAAAAATGAACTGCCGATAGACAGTCTGTAAGTGTTGTGGGAAGGCATTGCCAGCAGCCAGAATATTGCTTTCCTTTCAGAGTCGATAATCAGAATCAGTTTCTTATGTTTCTCTAGGAGTTATTCTATTCTCTCTGGATAAAAACGGTTTCAGGTGAGCTAAGCACATATGAGCCAACAAAAAGCAAAGGATGTTTGTTGGAGACATAAACATTTTTTTCTCCCTTCTTATTTTAAAGGCAGAGACGGGGAGGAACATACAAAGGTGGCAGCTGTGGAGGGGAGGCAAGTCAAAGATTTGCATTCACAGTAACAAGGATTTGATGTGGAATTTTAAAGTGGATGCCTACACAATCTCCGCATGCATGAAGTGTGATGTGGTTCAATAGAACTTAGAGTCCAGGGATTACCCAAACATACAAATAGGTAACTTTTAAAGATCCTGAAAGTGAGAAAAAAATGCAGGGTGGACAGCGAGAAGGACAACATAGGATGCTTAACTGACCTGTGCTAGGGAACTAAATAATCTTCACTCACAAGTTTTAAGAGAGCTGGTACATGAAATTGCAAGTTTGTTAGAAAATACTTCGGTTAATCCATCAAGTTAAAGGCAGTGCTATATGACCAGAGAAGAGAAAATGTACCTGTACTTAAGATGGAGGGAGGAAGCAATCTGGGAAATTATAAAACTATCAGTCAGACTGCAATAGTGTATAGGGCTATCAGAACAAGTTTTGAAGGAAACAATAATTAAAGGCAAGGAAGTAATGGGAAAATGGGATAAAATACAAGTATTTATCAAGGGCAAATAGTGTCTGACTAAACTTGTGTTTCTCTTTTTATAAGATAGCTGATCTAGACAAAGGAGATGTGATGGATCACATCCCTCTAGACTTCAGTGAAACAGTAAAGGTGTGAGGTGATGATGGGGAATCTTTAGCAGAGCTGGAGAAGTTGGGGATTGCCACAAGAGTATAGAAGGGAAAAGGAGCAGGTTAGAGGGGAGGTGGCAGACGGTAATGTCAAAAAAGGCTGGAGAGAAGTTACCAGTACAATCCTTCAAAGAAAAGCTTGATGCCTATCTTAATAGCTTCATGAATAACATGTTTGAAAGTATCTCAGTGAAAACTGGTAATAATGCAAAGTTGGGAAAAACTGTCAATGCCGAGGAGAAACAGGAAATCAGATGGGAATGAAGTAGTCTATTAGGCTGATCCTTGTAGAGAAGCTCTCATTTGAAATGTTAAAATAACCTTTTCTTAAGCCTAAGAAGATGAGGCCAAGAGGGGATACCACTCTTCTGGCACACAGAACCAGGGTGTTAAAACCTACTCAAGCTGAAACTCAACTTTGCACAGATATAGAAGGGCATGACCCGGACAAGAATATTGTTATATTCTACTGAAAATATATGTTTAGCCTGGGAATCAGAGAAGTTTCCAAGCTTTCAGAGGAGTGCTGTTCTGCAGTGAATCATCTGTTTCTGCGACGACGTTTGATCTCTTTATGAAAGCATTTTCTCCTTTCATAAAGATTTTATCCTTTCATGATGCATGAGGACTGTTCCTGTCGGGCTGTCCAAATTGTCTGTCCTTGCCTTCCCCACGAGGGACATTGAAATTCTGAGGAACTTTAGGTCACAGCAGTTCTGGAAACAATTCCTCAGTTTACTGGAGTGTGTTGGTTCACTTCTGACATTATAGATATGAGTCACAGGGAATGTGTCTGCGAGCAATGACAATCTGGTAAATAAAGCCCTGGGACACAAGGAATCTAGGTTTCATTCCCATCCTATTCCAACTTGTTTGCATGCTCTCAGAAAACCCACCAAGGACCTAAGCAGCTAAATCAGAATTTTAGTGAACTGAAGGCTTTCTTCTGAGCCCACTGCTCTCAGTGAGTGGTTATCTAACATAAGCAAGCATAACCTTGCTTTCTTGAAAAGTTTAATCTAAAAGTACCTGAGACACCCAATACTCTTTCTAAATACGCTCCCATCAGAACACTGTGGTGCTCATTTTCCATCTTTGCCCAGTCACACATTAAATCAACTCTGCCAGGGGAGTTTCAGCTAACATGCTGTTGGGAAGGTTTCTCATTTGCAGGCTGGAGGGGAGGAGAAGAGAGGAGAGCCCCCAGATTTGGACACCACAGTGGGGTTGGCACTCCCTGCTTTGAACCATTGGGACATCTTCCTTGCAAGAAACTGAAAGAATAACGCTTCAGTCTGATTTGGAAAAACTCCAGCCTCTTGGGTCTTTGTCCAGCCACAATGGCACTCGCCTGGGTTAGGGTCTCTTCTTGGCAAAGGATAAACTCATTTTTTAGGGATGGTTTACACATGTCTCATTTCATTCTTGTGCAGAACAAAAACAGTTGCTAAAACTTCACTTCTTTTATTTTTTGGATTTCCACCAGCTTTACCTGAGGTTCCCCAGGAAGTCCTCCTCTCTGCTAAGAATTTATAGCATGTGTGAGGGCTGCCCTCCGAGCTGGTGAGTGTAACGGGGGAAGCAACTTGCTTTGGTCTCCACCCGAGGGTCAGAGAGGCTGAAGGAAGCAGCTGTTATAGCTGCAGCTTTTCATTTTGCTCCCCATGCTGGAAATAGAGAGTCTGTGATTTCCTCCAAGCCCAGCCAAAAGCTGGCTTTGAGTGACAAACCCTGCAAAGAAGAGCAAGTTCATGGAATGTTTTTGCAGCTGTCAGCTTTAACCCAGACTAAATGACAGTGACGCAGCTGCAACCTCTGGCATTGGCTGCACTGGTTGCGCTGACTGCACAACCTGTCTGATTTGCCGTGGCATTTTGAGTGCTGCCATGTTGCAGCATGTATGATCCCTGCAAAGCTCCGCAGGCAGTGTAGTTCCTTACCTCCACATCCTCAGAGCGGATATTCTTGAGTGCCCATAGATGCCTCTTCCATTTGTCCTTTGATCAGTGTCATCATGGTGGTCATGGTTATCATTGCGGCTGGTCACAGAGTAACTTGCTGCCCCCCTTTGAAGGCTTCCAGTCTCTTTCAGGTCATTTGGGATTATGTGCTGAGCTCTGGTTTTCTTTGTGAAACGTTGCACAGTATAACCACCTAGATTAGCAACGGTGATGTGCACAGTGGCTGGCAAAGGTTGCCAGCAGTTAATATATTAACCTGGTGTGGCTGGAGAATAGCAACACCAAAATGGGATTCATCTCAGGTGCTCAGCCAAGTGCCACATAAAATGTTTACGTGGACATGTTGGTACTAAGTTGAGAAGAAATATCAGGCTTTATGATAACAGTTATGCTTCTCTAATCATAGGCTCCTCTGCAAGCCCTAAATGCATGGCGAATTTCAAGGTGGGCCCCAAAAATAAATCAAGGGGATATCCTCTAGGTCTTGATTATCAATTGACCACTCTTCCTAAATACGTAAGCCTCTTGGCCATGTAAAACCACTGACTATTCCTGCTTCAGTGCCTGTGAGCTTGCTTAAGATGTGATTCAGGACCCCAAGAGAAGACAGGTAAAACTGGCAAAAGCAAATACTTTTTCATGTGAGTGCTAAACACTGTAGCAAGGGTGGAACATCAACGAAGCCCATGTATGCATTTCAGAGAGAAAATTCAGAGAGAATAACATTATGCAACATAATTCTGTCCTCCTAGAGCCAGGAATATTCATGCATTCTCTGAGTCAGGATTAAGGAAGTTCACCAGAAACCTCATAGCAAACTCTGCAAAATATCCTTCCTACATCCTTCTTTATAGATCTCATGCCCTGGATTCACTCCTTTTATCTTCCC
>NW_010388834.1:113450-119597 GCF_000710305.1 Buceros rhinoceros silvestris | reverse complement strand
TTCCCCCCTTTCCGCCACCCCCCCCCCCCCCTTTCTTTTTTTCTTTTTTTTCCTCATAGATTTATATCTATCAAGATAACTCACCAGTAAGCACAGTCTTGGTTTCATCATCTAGTCTTTGCTGTTCATGATGAGCCCTGGTAAATTCACAATTATGTAGCTGTATCCAGAGCAGACGACTCAGGTTGCTGCTGCACACTTTAACCAGTTGTTTGCTAGTGATGACCAACATTTTCAGAGGCGATTAGGATTCTGGGAGCCCAGACACCAATAAAGGGCTTTGCATAGCTGCAGAGGGCTCCCAGAAACTGAGTTCCTTTGCCAAGGGCTTCAGCTGGGGCACCAGAGATTAGAAAAATGGTTTTGAGAGGCTTTGCCCGGGAAGACTTGCAGTAAATAATTAATCTGCTTTTCTCAGCTGAGTCCCAACATATACGCTTTTATCGGTTATCTACAAGAGAAAAGGAGAAATTGAAAGAAACTATCTTTCTCCAGTTCATGAATAACGACATGAATCTGCTTCAGAGATTATTTGGCTCTGCCTAAGAGTTTGATTTGCCAGGACTATAGGAGTGGGACGTCACATCAGTATGTTTCTTCCTCTGTATACGTAGAAAAGCATGCAACAGAATGGAGGGAGTTTTGCCTAAAGGTCCACACAGAACACTCCTGAATCTCTGTCTTGATTCTGACACTGTTTTGCTGAAACACCTTATGAAATCCCACTTAGCATCTCTGCTCCTGTAACAAAAGAGTTCAGTCACATCTGAAGGGTCCTACACTGTCTCAGTGGTTGTGAAGCCTCCGAAATGATGCTTTGCAAAGGGCTCAGAGGGCCTGAATGTGGAGACGTTGAGAGCATTGGCCATGTGCTATGTATTAAGAAAGGCAGAGAAAGAGATTCCTGTGTTTGCTGTTCATTTGTACAAGCTGAGATGAAGACAGGCAAGCTGACTGAAACTGTGCGCTGACCCACAAAAGCGCTGTGGCCTGTGAGGAAACACTGGGAGCCCTGGGCTGGTTCGTACCGCGGAGGAGACAGGCTGGCTATGCTCAGATACATTAAGGGATGTTCTGAGGGAAAGCACACATCAAATACTCTCATTAGTAAAATGACAGAAAATGCTGTTATGGCTTGAGGCTGCAGCAGGGAACATTTAGTATAAATATTAGGGAAAAATTCATAATTCCAAGAAGAGTTACAGCAATCGGAACAAACTACCAGGGGACACAGTGGAATCTCTTCTAAGCTTCCAGCCGTCGCTCTGGGAAGATTAAATAAATCTCAGTCCGTGGCAGTAGTTGAGGTGGTCTGCATGATCCCCAGCACTCCCTTCAGCCTCAAACAATTCTCTGAATGGGAGGGGTGGCTTGTTTGTAGAGCCCGCAGTTTGGATAATGCACTGACTGCTTTTTCAATTATACACAGCTCTCCAGGGCAGGGCCCATGTTTCTCTCTGCCTTTGGAAAGCACCGAGAACGTATTAGGCAGCACCACAATGTAAATAATAACAACCCACTGTCCCCATCTCAGCAGTGGAAGAGCTGCTTTCTTCAGATTCCCTCCTGGGCTGTGAACTGTGAGGCCAGACAGTAGCCCACTCCAGCTGAGCAGTCATTTAAGAGCCAGCCGAAGGGCAAAATCCCATGGATACAGCACATGACATGGAGAGCTGGTGTCAGTACAGCTCTGGCAACCCTCCACCTATTCCCTTTCTATCGTCTCAAGCAGGTAGTGGCTCCAAGGACAGGACTGCTGCTATCCTGTGGGTGGTTAATGCTTGACCCGGGGGAGGAGCGCTATCCTGCCTGGCACACAGCGTACCGGAGGAGACAGGAGTGTTGCAGGTTATGACAGGCAGAAATTTTCTCACCTGGCAGCAATACTGGAGCTGGACCACAGTGGGTGGTAGAAGGGTGCAGTTGGCAGCACTGGTTAGTGGACCAGACGGGCCTAGGAGGTGCCACATCATGGCTTTTAGCATAATACAAGTTATTGCTGCAGAGCTGTTATGGGTATTCCTATCACAGCAATGCTGCCACTTGCTCTACAAGAGCTGTCCTCCTCAGCAGGCTGAATTGCACTGAATAAATTTGAGCTCCCCTTGCTAAAGCACCTCCCTTCCTGCCAGACTGCGGGGTTTGGGAAAGAGGCAGGATAGCATCTGAAGCCAGAGTTTCTCCCATTCACACCAAGCAAAAGCAGAGCAGCCAGCTGAGAACGTGGGAGGGCGCCAAGAAAGAGCATCCCTGGGTTTCCCAGCTCTCTGCTGCAGTTGTTGCACAGATGGGAAGGTGGATCTTGCAGTCCCCTTTGTCCCCATCAGCTCGGATTGATGCTCCTTGTTCTCTCATTCTCCCCTGTAAAGGCGCTGGTTTTCCTGCAGCAAGCAGTCTTCCAGCATGCTGCTACCCTCTTCATACTACAAAGAAAAGTAAGACTGGTAGCTGGGTTTGGCAGGGAAGGAAAGAAAGACTGAGAACACACAGACACCCCAAGTGACTGCCAACTGTACCCCTTCTGAGAATAAGTCCTGGGAATACTAATATGCAGTGTCACCTGCTTATTTTTCACTCCCCTGCTGTAATATCTGAGCAGGGAAAATCACTTCAGTTGAGAGACATGCAGAAGTCCCTCTCCAGTTACTGAGCAGCTTTATCAGGTGTTCAGTATAGCTGTGTATATACATCTGTATAGCTGGATTGCTCCAGCGTGCGCTCACAAATTGGAAACAGAGCAGAGAACTCTGCATTCTTTTGGCGCTACACTCCTGCTCCAGAGTGTCTGCAGATTTATAGAGCTATAGCAATAGTATTGGCCACAAAACAATACTGGCTACAAGACACGCTTATGATGATACCTAAATAAGAACAGCTTCAGGACAGAGAAAACATTCCCAGGCATGTCAGTGGAATCTAATTCCCTAGTTGGAGGGTGTTGAATGACTTATGGCTTCTGCCTTTGGTGCCAGCACATAATTCTTAAAAACGCAGGTTTTCAAAGCACTGTGCAAACATGGTTGCTCCTCCACCCCCTGTGGGATGGATAACTGAAGGCAATGGCTTTACTTTCAGTATAGAGAAGATGATCTTCAAGAGGAGAATGTGCAGAGACATTGACTGATTTTCTCAGTAATACCAAAATGATGCCTTAACAGAACACAATGAAGAGCAGAGCGGTACTTCATCTCCAGCACTGTGCTGAGACCGTAAGGTCTGAGTTCATTCCTGATTTTTAACTCAGCTAATACAGGGCCAGCTCTCCTGACTAGTGGAGCTACAAAGCAGGAGCCACTTTTAAATGGTGGAGAACATTTGTCTGACACATCGATAAGAGACAGGTGATAATACTAGAAAAAGACAAAGACCCACACATTCAGATCTGAATAAGGGTTCACAGCTGATTCAGAGTTAAAGCCAGAGTTTTGAAGGTTAGAAATACCCAGTGCTTTTCCACCAGAAGATCTACAAGCAAACTGGAAATAGTATACAGGCTCCTTCTGGTTTCAACCGTGATTGGGCACCACAAAGCCCCACAGAAGCGTTAGTTGGGAATGAAGAGACACACTGAAATCCACCTCTGCAGTCCACATGGTACTTCTGAGGAAAGGTCAGAGCACACCTAACGAGCCCAGGAGACAGGCACCTTGGCAGCCTCTTAACCTGATGAGGTGCAGCTCTAAAAGCCTCTGCCCAGGGAAGCCTCTGTTTCTCCTATCAAGTCTGTGTATTTTTCATTTGTAGTCTTGGCTGGAAGGCAGAGACACCACTGAACGGTGAGAGGTGGCTGTGTTACGAGTGATATTGAGAATTTGCCATGATTTTTTAAAATCATTATTATTTTTTATTAGAGAAGTAAAAACTACAAGCTGCGTCTTATAAGGGTAAGATGTTTCAGAGTCTGAGGAGAGCCTGGTAGCTGACTATATGTCACTAGTAAGTAAAAGAGACTAATTGCCTAGAAACTGGCGTCATGGTGAGGCTTCTAAAAGTTGTTTCTTGCTCTTGCACCCTACAGCAGCTTTCTGATCCATGAGCATTGGAGGTGTTGTGAGCTGACATTCAGGCTGTTTGTATTTTGTTGCTTTCTAGGGGATATCAATGGGAAACCGTAGTATTGCTGCACCTAATTGTTCTAGTGGTAACTGATCATAGACTTTACAGACTTCAGATGCTAAAAAAACCCTTCCTACTGAAATCCCTGCAAAAAGAGAGGGAGCAAACTGTGTTTTGTGGCAAACTGAACAAGAAGGAATGGCTTTGTATTGCTGGAGGAGAGATTTTGATGGGATTTCAAGGTAGTGAGATCCTGGGACAGACTGCTTGGGAGTATGCAGAACCTCCCGTACTGCAAAGCTCTAAGGGCAGTTGGAGAAGTGCTGATAAGACATGACGAAAGTAGAGCTAATCCTGTGGCATGGAAATGTAAGGAGCTGGGTTTTGAAGCTGGTGGGTTTTTGTTTGTGTTTGGGCTTGGAATATGAAAGTGAGCATTTCAAAAGTGCTTCTTGTTAATTTATATCTGTTTCTACTGAAATCTATCTATATCTCACTCTTGATGTCAGTGGGAGCAGAGTTAAACCCATTTTGCAAATCTCAACCTTACTAATCACTTCAAAGGATCACCGTGATGCTGAAGCTTTTGGCCTGCGGTAACTTTGTTCCTTCTTGAACAAGGGAGTACTGCCCTGAATGATAGATTTGTTTGTTTTCTTCTTTCTTATTCTTTTTGGTGTTCTGAAGGATTCTTTGTGACAGATGTTAGAGTTCATCTCTTGCTTATTAATATTCCCATACCATTCAGTAACACGTTTCTGCTGTTACAGTCCCGCCTGACAGCTTACACTTGCAGTATGTTGAGCCAAGATGTGTAGAAGTCCTATCTGGCTCCATTCCTTCCTTATGGCCTGATTCAGAGAACGGTCAGCTTGGCTGGGGGAGGAGGAGAGAGAAATGATTATGCCAAGACAGTGTGTTTGGCAAGAGGCTTCTGTATTCCTCCCATAACAACTACATAAAACGTTTGTAAGTGAGCAGGAGCTAGTATTTTTTTTTTCCTATTTGGGCACCTTCCTTTCTCTGGATCCTTTTCTGCAGCTGGGATTAAGCTGAGCGTGTTTTTCTGCTGCTCATCAGCAGCACTGAAGTTAAGACTGGTGTTTCCAAAATTAGGTGGGTGTTTCTGAGAGGCGGATGCTGGCTGGAGAAGACCTGACAGAGCAAGGCCAGCTGACTCAGATATTCACCTTATGCCAGGCAGAATAGAAATAGCTGAAGCATCTGGACATTTTTTAGAAGTGTCATCCTTTTGAGTGACAACTTGGAGCTGAACTGGATACGGGGAGCTGTGGGGGAGGAAAATGAGAGCACTGCCAGGTTGTAGGAGGGGAAGCAAAGCAGAAAGAGTAGGCTCAGCTGGTGTGAGAGGTGAGCTGGAAAGAGGAGCAGAGGTGCAAATTAACTTTACTCTTCACCCTCCCTGGTGCTGGACCTGCCCATCAGTGTGAAACTCCTATCTGAGCCTCTCCCCCTGCCCTCTGGGCAGCCAGTGCTGGGAAGCTGGCGTGGGGCCATCCGATCTAATTCTGGAATTGTTCTTGGGTTTTCTCTCCTTGGTTTCCCAAGTCTGTCAGGAGAGGCACTCAGGCATATGTTAACTCTGGGACAACTGCTGCTTGCCAGTCCCAGCTGTGCATCTCATTAGCAGAAATCTCCAGACTGCTGACCCTCTCAGCTGAGGAAATACTAGTGGTCTGAAGACACAACCCCACCTCTGAGTGCCTGTCCAGTCAAGAAATGGAAATATCACCACAGCTGAGGCTGTGCCTTGCACTGATCTGTTTGTTTGTTTGACTTTCCTAACCCCTGGGCAGCACTCTCTCTGTTAGCTGGTATTTCAGATGAGCCCCAAAGAGGGAGAAAGACCTTGAGGGTTGACTTCCTTCCAAGCTGGCCTGTCTGTTCCAAGAAACTTTCCATGCTGTATAAAGCAACTTGTTTACAGGGTCTCTCATATGTAGCTCCTCGGGTTGCATTTTACAGGACATAAATAAAAAAAGCACAAGAGGCTTTCATCTAAAAGCTCAGTGAGGAGCCCTGTCCCAGCCACTGCTGCATCCACCCACATGGGGAACACCTATTACGTGT
>NW_010388834.1:98760-113368 GCF_000710305.1 Buceros rhinoceros silvestris | reverse complement strand
TGTAGGGAGGGGGGGAGATGAGAAGGAAAGAGAATAGGGCAGGATTAGTAGTGGTTTAAAGGGAGCGGTTATGGGGTGATTTTTTTGGTGCAAATTTCAGTTCAGTGCTCCGAGAGCAGGTCTTGCTTTATTTGTACGTTGGATGAAAGTGATTCTCCTTAATACGTATCATGTGTATGTATATTAAAGGGTGGGCATGGAAGGAGGTGGGGGGAAAGATGTGGAAATGGGAAGAGAAAAGAGGGCTGGGTGTAAACAAATAAATGAAAGAAAAAATCTGTGAGAGATGAAGAGAGCTTGTTACTTAAGATGCTGTACCTTCAGTCCTACAGTGTCTGCTTGAATTTTGATGGGAAAAGCATTGCATGATCTAAAAGTCATTTTATTACTGTCAAATGGCTGCAGATTTTTTTCTTTTCATTTATGAATATCAACATTGAAATGATGGTAGCACCCAGCCTGAAAGAATTTGCCAGGGCATGCTGATGCTCAAAGGATGGAAAGCCATTGAAACATGCTGTTGATAGAGGAGATTTCTGCCAGAATCAAAGGTGATCTGTTTCAGTAGGTGGTGGCAGGTGGATCTCTGACATCTTCCCTGAAGAACAACCAATTCCTTCCTCATACTATAAAGCTGGAGAGAAGACTGCCTGCCCTTGAGGTTGTAGCTGGCTGGAAACTGGAAACAGGTTTATCTTTGGCTGTAAAATCCTGTCAACCGCTGAACAGGCGGCACTGTGGATTAGATGGTTCCTTGTTCTAGATGCCTGCGTGACTGTGGGTACCTGGAGCCTTTCGCATTTTGTCACCAGCTCAGAATTTACATGGGATGGGATAGGAGGAATTATAGGTCAACACACTTTGACAGCTGTTTAATGGCCTGAGGAAATAGAAACGTTGGGCACAGTCCAGTTTCTGTGGGGTTATATGTCAGCACCAGAGATTCTCCCATCATAACTGACGCTAATTGTTGCCCTTATTGGCAGCCGCAGCAGCATGGCTAGGGTGAGGGAAACCTTGAAGGCTAAAGTTCAGGTGTGCTGGCAGGATGGTGTGGCAGAAGGTTAGAGTTGCTTCCTTTGCTGTAGTTATTTCTGTGGAAAGTGGTCAGGAGTCCTGTGTTGTTTGGCTGCTGTCTTCTGGGTCTACCTCCTGGAGTGTGAAATAAGTAAAATACCTGGAGAAAAATAAGTGTAATGCTTAGGTCCCCAGACACAGGTGGGGTCACTTTCTCTTATTTTGTATTAGAGATGTAAAACAGAGGTATGCTCAGGCCGGTTTGTTAGAGATGGATGGTGGTAAAGATGGAAGAAGGACTCCCAGTAGGCTCCACAACTCACTGATTTCCACCACGTCCTTAGCTTTGTGAAACACTCCTTTCTCTGCAGAGAGCAGTGCAATGCGGGTTTAGTGCAGTTAGACGCTTCATTTGAACACAGAGAGTCCAGAACTTGTGAGCTAGTGGGATAACACAGAATGCGCCACTAAATTGAAAGTGTTCTGTTATCTGGACATAGCAGATGATGAAATATGGTCTGTTTAGACCTTTGATCCAGGGGTTCCTACACAGAGAACTGCAGGGCTGTGAGGTTAGAAAGTGGCTGATTTAGTCATTAACTGCAATATTACAAGAGAAAATATGATGGATGGCAAAACCTTGGGGGCGTTTGTTGCCTACAGAGTGGCACCACTTTCACAGTGTGAATAGATGCTTTCAAATGGTTGGCATGTGAAAAATGTTTATTTTATGCTTTTATTTGCTTGAAAGTCGCAAGAAGTCATACTGCTTTGTCTTTCATCGGGATGGGATTTATTTTTTCACAGACATGTCAAATGGATGCAGTAGTTACCTGGGAATGCCTATACTGTGAGATGCTTGGATGTCAAAATTAATAATTAATCTACAGATTGGATTCACATATAGATTGATTCTACAAGTCCTTGGACTTCAAATTTTTAAAGGTGTAACATAGGCATATTCATATGCTTAAATGCTGAGCTTTTGGGTTGGGGGGGCACGAGGGGCAGTCTTGTAGGGTATAGGACAGTCTCTGTTTAAATTCTCCATCCCCCCTCTGAAGTTTTCAGGTTGTTGTTTACAAATTTTTTGTGTGGAAAAGAGCCATTACTTTAAAAAGGCTAAATGTTCTGCTTCATTGTTTTCAGAATAAAATATTACAGAAATGCCGAAACATCTTGACAGTTTTGAAATTCAGTGATGAGTTGGTCTAAATTTAGAACAAAGAACAAACATCCCTTCTTTTCCTCATACCTATCTCTACCCCAAAAAACATATCCAACAAGTTTTCAATATGGTTAAATTACCTGAACAGAGAAATTATGGAGGAGTGGGAGATATTTTTGGTTTAAAAAAACTCGTCAACTATTTATATTTTTTTAATAAAATCTTTTCAGTTAATGCAAACTGCATTTTCTGCATTTTTCAGTTTTGCACTGGACTGAAAACTTGGCTGTTTTCCCAGCTGTTGTCGTTTCCATGTGAAAAGTCTTTGCCAGATTTGAAACTCAAATTGCAACTCTACTACCCTAGAGTAAATACAAGTTTTGTACTCTTGAGCAGATGTGGACAAGAGTTTGTAGACTAGGGAGGGGGATTAAATGGGGCTATTGATAAAAGACCTCAAATTTAGCATTTCATATTGCTGTATTGCTTACATTTAGAGTCATGTAGAAAGTTAGTTTGGCTCCAAATACCTCGTTTTCCTATCTGCTGGCTGGGAGAAAAGTGACACGCTGAAGTAACTGTGGGCCCTGAAAGTGAATACCTGGTGTTCATATTCAAAACACTCGGTGTGACTTATTTTGAACTTCAAAGCTCTAGTAATATTTTTAACTCCCTCCAAAAATATAACCCACCTGCTTTTTTTTAAAACCAGGTACTTATGAGCAACCCTACAATAATAAACCTTTGTGTGCATCATGTGTTAGTCAACAAAATATTGTGTGCTCTAGAACAGCTCCACTGTAAAAAGTGAGTTCAACTGAAGTGTCAGTGCAGCAATGAAGTGCAAACACCTTAGGAAGGAGACAAATATTTTGTTGGGTTTGGCCATAAAGGAACTAATGGAAGTAATAGTTAATAATAATACCTTTTCAAAGAATTTTAATATGTTTCAGTGCTGTTTGAAAAATGCTGAGAAAAAGCTTGAGGGGCTACAGGGAAAGCCCACTAAGATGCTGTCCTTCAGCAACTTTTTATTTTTCAGTCACCTCTGTTCTCCTTTAATAATTGCCCAGCTCCTCAAATGCTCTGTCATGGCACTGTACCTCCTTCTCCTCTATCATGTTAGCTCCAGTGACACTCATGAGCTTGCCACAGGACTGTGAATCCAGTACACTTACTGTGAGTCCTCCCTGAATCACTGCTGCACACAGCACGGTGGGTTTTGATGGACATGCTGTCATGTAACAAAATCTACCCAAGTCCAAACTGCAAACACGGGACACAGTGTGGCCATGGCTCAAAATGATGATCATAATTATTTGTATTGGAAACTTTCCACACCACACAATTCTCTTCCTCAGCATAATAAAACCTAGAGCGGAGGTTCAGGATGTTTATTTCATGATGTCAACAGTTCTTAACCATAAAAATGAGAAGATGCCAAAATCTTACACAGCAGAAGATCCTAATGTTCCCATCTAATGTGGTGCTTAGGCTCTAAATGCTGAATTTGTGGTGGCCTGCTGCAAGTAAAGAGTTGTTTCACCAAATAGGGACCAGATGAGAAGGATGCTCTGTCTGTCACTGACAAAACGCTGTCAGATGCCTCCTGGCTCTTGTCGTAAGTTGATGTCAAAACTGTAAATATTGCTGGAGGAGGGAGGTGTGAGTATGGAGAAAAGAATGAAGGGGGTAGGGGGGAAAAATCCTCCAGGTTTGGAGCAGGCTTGTTTTATTCAACATGAAGTACAGGTGGTGCCTGCTAGCAAAAACTTGTTACAGATGCAGTAGGGAGATGTCTGCAGCAGCCTAGGGTGGCATTTCCAGTAGTTGAGCTGGAGAACTAGATACAGGTGGTTGTAGTTTCACCTCTTTCCTTGTCAGCATGTTCCACTAAGGAGCTGAGATGGCAATTGCTGTTCTAGAGTGGACTCAGCAGCAGCTGAGACCTTCAGCCTTGGAGAGCCCAGAATCACAATGGTGATAGGTTAGACCGTCAGCCGGGCTGGTGGTCGGTGAAATGAAGTCTCCTCTCTGCTCTTGTGCTGGCTTATTAGGATGGAACTGTGAGAGAAAGCTTGCAGGCCGTTGCTGAGGAAGCGACCGTCATGCTCCTCACAGGTAATGCACTGGCCTGCATGTGCTTCATGCTCTCTGGCGTGCTGGTGATGCAGAAGACCGTGATCACTGACAGAGTGATTTCAAGGCTCAGAATCCATTTTTTAAGAAAATAAATTTTGAAATGATCATTCTCACACCAGTGAAAAGCAAGGATAAATGCCAGTAGATGTGGGAAACAGCTGACCCTAGGTCAAGATGTGCTAGTGTTCCAGGAAGAGTTTATAGGTGGGTATGATGGAGCCCCTTGACTCCCTATGACTCGGGAAAGGTGCTTCTGGCAGAAAAGGCACGGTGGGGGAGGCCATATCTCTGTAGCAGTGCCAGCAAGCTGGTATTTTCAGCTCTTGCTGGCAAAGCTGTGATCTCTGCTAGAGCCACGTGTGGGTCACTCCCCTCCCTCCTGCCTGCGCTGTCGCACAGCAGGAAATTTACTGCTGGAGTGTCCCAGCGATGGATAAATATGGCAGTGAGAGCCAGCTGCCTGGTCCTGCCGCGGAGGTGGCCGCTTCCTGCGGGCTGGCCCCGGCTCCGCATGGGAGGAGGTGGTATGTCACTCCATGTCACTGCCAGCAGATTTATGGTGGAGACTAACCTTGGCACGCAGGAAAAGCTGCTGTTTTTCGTTCTGAGTTTTCTTTTTTAACCTGAATACAGGGTGAGTGGTCCGATCATCGTCCCCAGGGCTGCGATTCCCGCTTCCGCCGCTGCGACACAGCTCTCGGGCCAGTGGTGTGGTTAATTAAGGCCTATCAAAAGCGGTCTATTTAGACTGGTTCTTCACATGGAGACCTGGCCGGCAGTCACAGAGCACGCAAGCTGTGCATGGTAGAGATGATTCCCTGAGTTTTCAGCCTAAATTATAACCACATTACATACCACGCAGTTCTTACTGAAACCGAGTCCCGTTTGAGTCTTTAAGCTGGACCAGAATGAATAGACCACATTTTGGGGGAGTGTGAGCCAGCCAATGGCTTAAAAACCAAAACAATATAAAAAAAAAACAACCCAAAACACAGCCGAACAACTCTAAACCAACTCTGCTTTGTGTCCAGAGACCAAAACATAATTTGAAGTGACTTGCTCAAAATCCCTTCGTGGTGTGGGTAGCTAAAGCCAGCGGGTGTTTTGTTTACTTGTCTATAGAACATGTTTCTGTTGAGTTCTGGCACCGGACACTGCTGCTGGCTTAAACATGCCTGGGAGGAGAGGCAGTGTGAAAACACTCTTTAAATCAATAAAAATAGTTGTAAAACTGAACAACCACTCCAAACTGGAACAGTTTATGGTCTTCAGGATCAAGATGCAATTTTTTTTTTTTTTTTTTTTCCGGACTGTGGATCTCTGCATTTTTTTTGGTGATCAGGAAAATCTGCATGGCTGTGGAGGGAAAACTGAACTCTGGTTTTTTTTTTTTTTTTTTTCCGGACTGTGGATCTCTGCATCTTCTTTGGTGATCAGGAAAATCTGCATGGCTGTGGAGGGAAAACTGAACTCTGGAAGAATCCGGATCTAAGAATATGCTTAGTGTCTTGGACCTGTTGTCATTAGATTCAGAGCTCGGCTTGATGCTTCAGGTGACTAACAGAAGTGTAACTACTTTTTTTTTTAAAAAAAGGAAAAAAATTAGGACTTTTGAAATTCTAAATGCCCATTTTTAAAGTTTCTGAGGAAAGATTAGTTTTAAAGATTAGAGTTGGGTAAAAGCGTTTTGGAGGCTTAGAAAATAAAATCTTTTAAAACTGATTGTATTGTAGAACACCTTGGAGTAAATTAATCTTGTGTGATTTTTACTGACATTGTTTTGACGAGTACTTTTGATCTATCTGCTTATATACAGTCCCTGCACATTGTTCTAATGTGAACTAGCAATGCATGGTGAAGCTTTATCCAAAAACTTTCCCAATGTGTTTTTAGGATGAAATTTCAAAAGAATGAAACATGGAGAACTTTGTGTATTTTACCAATTCTACATTAGGGAGGTCATGAACAAGATTCTGAAGCTTGGAAACCCTCTGAAAAGGGTCAATTTTTAGACAAATTTGATTTTTGCACTTACTAGGGTACTTTTGGGTAACTCTGTGTTTGAAGCTCTGAGGTTTGTTCTGTGGCATGTTCGTTTTCCCCCATACTGAGCTTTGGATGCTAAAAAATTAGGAATGCAAAGTAGAGGAAAACCAGGAGAAGTGTGAAATCTCCGCAAACAGAAACTGCTATGTTTCACACAGTGCTAGCCAAGCCAAACAATCAATGCAAGACTTACAGAGGTGGACCCTGAGACTTGAGAGCTGCAGTTTGCTCCTGCTGCGCTCACAGGAAGGGGCTGAGCGTTGCTTATCGTCATGCCCACATGAGCAGAGTACAGGCCACGTCTTTATGCGCAGCATGAAGGAATAACACCCTGGGAAATGAAACTAGCAATAAATGAAGAAGAGTCTTACCTATATCACTGCCAGTGAATGGACATCAAAATGCATATTCAAGCTAGGCAGCTCGATTTCCCCACAGCCATGTGTTCCTCTTTTGGATTTTGTGTACATACAGGAAAAGAGAAGTAAATTCCCTGCCGATAAAAACCACCTTATTCCAAGAAGGAGAACAGCTTGGTCATCTGACAGTTTGAGCTGGAAGGTGTCCAACCCAATTGGTGCATCTCCTGTGGAGTATAGCGCTGCTACAATATAGAGTGTTTTGGAAATAGCTCTTGATTAACAATGTTCAGTGGAGTGGAAGCAAAAATAATTAGAAAATATTTTAAAGCTCCCTTTGAATGTAATCCATGGGCAGTGAATTTAAACAACCTGTCAGCTTCAACAGTCTCAGAGATGACTCATGGAAGGATAAGTTCAAGGGTAGCGGTATCACTTCAGCACCTAGTACTGCTGTTAGCATGAGGAGCTGATTCTGTCTTTAAACAAGCATGTGCTTTATTCCTGGGAGATGTAACTTGTCTTTCCAGTTTGTTTTCAACAAACACAAAGAGGCACTCGGTGTTAGACCCTCAGGTGCTTAAAAAAATCGTATCTGCTGATTCATCAGCTACAGATGTGCCCCAGCCCATGGTTTGGGCTTTGCAGAAGCGCAGATCTGACTTGGTGTTTCTGCACTGACCCAACAGCACCGGTCCAGAGTGTTGTGTCTGTGTACACGTGCACAGACTTTCGTGCATTCGTGTGCAGATATACATGTGTGCATATGTACATCTCTTAAGCCTGAAGTTGTGTTTTGGAAAAACCAAAGGCTTCACCCCAGAGCAAGAGTACAGAGTAGTATAAGCTGGTCCGTGTATGTGGGGGAAGGAGGGAAATCCAATAAAATATCCACAGAGTGCAGAGCTCAAGTGAGGCTCCCAGCTGTAAGATTTGGGGATAACTCCAACTTCATCTTTCTGCACCCCAACTCTGCTTCCAGGAGCAACTGATGACTCCTTTATGTAGCTTGGGTATAGAAGGCACTTTCTGTAATTTGAAGTGCTGTGAAGCCTCATACTAGGCATCAAAACTATGCTTTCCTCTCATGCTTTTTATGTACACTGAGTAGTTTTGGTGAATCCTGCTTTGATGGGTGATGACTCTTTCTGCTTCATTCCCCTTGCAAAACAAATCCTGTGGGTGCAACTGTTAAACTGGTTCTGAGAGTCTGTGGGCTGGTGCTATACACTTGTGCTGTAGAGATGCATTCAAACATGAGCATGAATGGGACAGCTACCGGTGATATTGTGGTCATAGCATCAATCCCCAGTATGAGACTTGATGTTGGGAGATGCTGAGATCTGAGTTTATGCCTTGTGTGCAACCTCTGTTTTCACTTTATTTTATCTATACATCCCATTCCATGGTGAATGCTACATGGTTTATTCTCCTGTGCTGTTTTAAGTCATTCAATGTCCATTCATATATTTTTACCTAAGCAACTGATTAATGTTTCTCTGAATTGTGTGAACTGGAGTATCTACCGAAAACCACCAAGTTATGCTTAATCATGTGGGCATCCTGGTCTGTTTTGTATGAAACCATATATAGCTTTATGTATGGATTATATATCGTTTGGAGTATAGCACACAACACTGTGCAGTTGTGGAAATGGGTTAGTTCATCTGCCTTTTCTCCTTGCAAGGCTATAATACGCTAGCATCTGTCTCTAACGCAATAACTTTCGATGGGTACAGCTGTTTAAATCCGAAGTTTTAGAGTGTTTTAAGTACTGTAAGGTATCTCTTAATTTGGGGGGTCGGGGATGTGGAACAAGGCATCTTTAGAGACAGATCTTCTTTAAAGAAGAGCATCTGTGGCTGCTATAGAAGTCACTTTGGGGGTTATAGGAGTTGAAGGAGGGGCTAAGAGAAATGTCTTGCAGACATAGCCAAGGACTCTCTGTTCATACCATGTAATTATTACCCGGTTAGAGAGGACTAAGAAATCTGCTCTTCAACCTAGTTTTTAGCAGCCTGGAGCACAGGATTGCTTTCAAGAATGGAATAAGTGTAATCAGGTACGTGGTTATATATTTGCTTTTTATCTCTTTGCTGTGAGGAAAGGTCAGGAAGGAATTGCCAGCTGGTGGTTCTGTAAATGGTCCCAAACACACCTGAGATGATCCTGTTATTAGTATCAGGCTCAAAGTGAGGTGCCTTTGCACAGTGACCTATGACTCATGCGCTGCTGTGTTTCTGCCTTCAGAGATTGTATTAGAGACTGCATCTGAAGAGTTCTGAGAAGACTTAGTCATTGGAGTGCTTGAATGGAGCCCTGGATCTTTGTTCTGCTGTTCTTCCAAAGCACAGGATGGGTTACATTTAGCCAAGCAAGCCTCTGACTTGTTCACCTTCACCTGTTTCACTTCAGCAAAAAGTAACTAATAACTTCAATAACTCTGATCAAGTTGCCCAAGGTAACTTGGCAACTCGGGTTCCTCTCCTCTTCTGGAGCTGTGTATACAATTGCAAGGACTCTGTTAGAAGTGCCTTTTTGTGAATGACTCTTCTCTAGAAACAGAGAAAACTAGATTAACTTCCATGCTCTGAGCTCATTCCCAGGAAAACTAGAGACTTGTTTCTCACCTTAGCTGGTAAACTTTTGCTTGTCCTGCTCTTCCTCTCTCTCTGTTGCGTGTTTAGGCTGTAAGCATTTGAGGCAGGGTTTGTCCACATGACGTGTTTGTATAACACACTGGCCTGTAGTTACATGTCCACATCTGTGCCCAATCTGCAGAGGATATTGGTCCGTTATAGCTCCCAGCTGGCCGGCCTGGCTTTCCACCTCAAACTGCGGAGAATCCTGCTTTTATTGCTCTGCTGGTCCCCATTTCAGCCCTGGTACTTGCCAAGATGGCATCTGCCACATATGCACAGAGCAGGGCAAAACTGGTCCTGATCTCTGTGAGAGGTGTTATGGCACTAAAATTAATAAGAGGAAAAGTAGAAAGTGAGAATCTGGCCTGCAAGGCTTGACTTGTGTTGTATGTCACTGATGGAATTGTGTATCACTGCTCTCATTTTTCCAGCATCCTTTACTGCTTTTTTCTTCCCCCTTATCACTGTTACACTGCATTTATAGGAATTCCCTCCCCTTGCTTCCAATTATCCCAGACATCAGTTCATCACTGGCCCCTTCTGATAGGCAGCTCCTTTTGTGTTTGCTCTCTCAGCCTTACTGTTTCTACAGAGCAGAATGCCGGTGTTGGTTTTCTCGCTGGGAGTGATTCAGAAAGGGGATTTATGCGTGGCTGGACTCCAGGGAAGAAAACACACTGTCAGTGTACATTAGTGCGGTGCCAAGCCCTTCCTGGGCACGGTAACTTTCCTCTCAAGGCTGCTGCGTGCCAGGAAGAGAAGACACACTGAACAGGAGAGGAGGTGGCAGATGGAATCAGCTTGTGCTAAAAACTGACCTGGCAGACTTAGATCAGCTACTTGCCCTTCTGCTGGCACTCGGAAGGTATTTCTCCAACAGACAAATAAAGGTCTCTAGTGTTGTCTGGCAATTGTTCATGTTCCACCTGGTAAATGCTGTGCCTGCAGATTTCATGACAGACACCTTTATTCTCCTGCACGTGTGCACTAGCAGGGCCCTGGAGGTACTTTAGGTGGAAGATAGGATAAGTTACCCAGGTGAGAAGAGCTATTGTATGCTGGAGTAAGTCAAGCTGTTTCACCCAGTCCAGTTCTGTGCTGCTATCACACAGCCTTCAAAACTCCTGGGTGGGTGGGGATAGTATGAAGAGCATGAAGGCTGGTTTTGTACAGAAAGGTGACCTGGGGGGCAAATGAGGCAGGAGAATTTTGCCTAGTGTTAGTGGTGGGTTTTTATCCCTCCTGGCTGTAAGTATCACATTCAGAACACACTGCTGGGATGTTAATTCTGTTCCTAGTGTTGTACAAGGTGGTGTAGTTTCTTGCTGGGAGATGTGTGTTTTAAGGTAACTCATCTAGTGCCACCTGTTACCATTATATGGATGCGTGATCTGACCTGCTGGAGGACTTGTGAGCTCATGTTCACTATGGGAAGCACAGCTGAGTTTAACACGTGAGGTTAAACTTTTTTTTCCTTGAGGTTAGTCCATTCATATTCAGGTCTTAGATGGCACTCATTCAGGACAAAATTTATATACTCTTGTGAACACTGTTTAGTGCTTTGCCTTCTCTTGGTGCATTGGCAAGGGCCAGTTCTGCATGAGCAGAACGTGGCAGTTGGTGTCTGACATGGCCAAACCTCCCACCTGCACATAATACACAGAAGTGAACATCACTGACATGCCCAAGTAAATAGTCATCAGGAAAAGAACATTTTCCTGAAATGAGAGTAACTTGTATTTCCAAGGTTGATAGGTATAATTTGTGGTGTCTACAGATGTGGGAGAGACAAGGACAGGGAATATAGGATGATGTTTTTCACTGAACCCTGCTGGAAGAGAGATAGGGAGAAAAGTGCGGCTGTTCCTAAATGCCTTATGGCTCATGGGCAACAGAAACGATGCTCTACAGGGCTGTCTTGGGGGATTTCTCACCTGTGCCATGGAAAGGTATAATCTTGAACTAGTTGATGAACCTCAGCTTGCACACCTTGAAAAAAGATGTCCAAACATTTACCAAATTCAGCAATAATGAAGCTTAATTACGTTTTCAAAGCCCTTAAAAGTCATCAGGAGGGAAACTGCCACGTGTATTCTTAAATACAGAGTACTTTGGTAGAAGAATGTGTGTGAAATATTTGGTTTTGTTTAGTATTAAAGCAAACACAATTACAGGTAGTCTGGAGTGTACAGCAAATAGAGGAATGGGAAAAGGAAGCAGTTCTGTTACTACTGGATCTTTGCACTGTAGTCTCTGAGCTGCTGATAGTGTACATGTAGCTGACCGAGATAACTGAAGAGAGCGGGATGACTTGGGTATGACTACAGAACCTTCAGGACCCTTCTGCAAGAGTGAGTGACAGGGATGGTGTTGCCTGGCAGCTTCGTATCTTGCGGGGGGAAGTCCTATGGGTGAGACATGCACAGCCCTGGACAAAGCCAGCAGGCTGGTGACAGGAAGGGGACTGAAAGGACAAAAGGAGGCATATCTAAGCACTCCAGATTCTTACAGATCAAGAAAAGAATAATAACTGAGAATCTGCTATTTGCCATTATTTCATGCAGCTGTGAACACTTGCCTCTGAAAGCAGCCATGAGATGAAAGCGTGTGAGAAACAACAGTTTTCCAAAACTGGGCTCCAACTCATGTGGAGAGGAAATGCACAGTGCGTTTTAGAAGCTGGCTGAAGGAAATGTTCTAAACTTTTTCCTGCCTTTTCCCCTAGTGGCTTCTTTCCTTAACATCCCAGTCTTTAAGAAAAACTCATGTTCTAATGTAACACAAATATAGTTCCCTGCTGTTTTTAGAAAGTCCATAAACAAGTCTAATAACTAGAGAATGACAGTGGTCAGGGAGCTCAGATTGGCTTTGGATATCGAACAGAAATAGATGTGTATTTAACCAACCGAAGATCCCATGAAGTTCATTTCTTTTTTTTTTTTTCCCTCTTTTCCTGGAACTATTATGATTTCAGGATTTTGGGATCATGTATAAATAAATCTGGCCAGCAGACTTGGCCAGAGGTTTGGAAAGATCATTTTTTGCACTTTTTTTTTTTAAGAATTACTAAAATTAAGCATTAGAAGTTTTATTGATAACAGAAAAATCACCCAATAATGTTTCATAGTTAAGCTTCCCAAATGCTAAGCTAAGGTCCTGTAGTCATAGAGGAACTAAGTCCACTTTAAGAAGAAAAGCAAAAGCACAAAACCCCCCCGCCAAACCTTGAGGGCTAAACAATTTGGACAAGAGCAGCAAGATGATAAAATTGAGGCAAAAGTAATATGTAAGCTGGGTTTTGGCAAAGTGTTTCCTAATTGCTAGCTTGTCAGTCTGTTCAAACTCAAGGAGCTTCAATGCTCAAAGCATTGGAGAGCAGATAAATATTGCACGGGGTTTAGAGGGAAGATAAACACTGCAGGAGCCAATAGAGGTTCCTCCATTCCTAAGTTAGCATCACTCTTGGACCAGCTGCTTTTCTCAAGCTCAGCAAAAGACTGGGGCGAGTGTTCACCAGACAGGAAGCCTTTTGTCTTACCTGATAAAAGAAAGGTGTTTTGAGTGCATTAGGCTCTTGAATGGCCCTCAGCTTGCAGGACTACAGATTCTACCTCAACAGGGACACTTTTTTAAGAGCTAGTAATGTGTGCACTAAATAAAATGGATCAGCCATAAACAGAATAGACTAAAAGTTGAGGAAGGTACCTCAGTGTTTTCTGTCCATTGGTACCAGCAGGGCCGTTTGCAGCAGGACCTAGGCAGTACTACACCAAGTATAGGCACAGACACTAGAAAGCTGGAATCAAGCCCTGGCCCCAAACTGGGAAGCCCAGGGACGAATTCTGCTTTCCCACATCCTGTAATATGCTCTTGGCCACAAAATTACTGGCTAAAATAGGAACAGAAGCCAGTCAGTGCTCTGACTGTTGTCCCCTTAGCTGGGGTTTTTGTAGAATGCCCAACTCAGGGTGTTTTCACAGTCTCTGGTATATGAGGTTTTACAGGTGGCATTTTCAGGCAAGCACCTGCTTTTTAGGTTTTAAAGGAGTCTTGCAGTTTCCTTGGTGGATCTTTGATGTCAAGACCTAAAGCATGTGTGACAGCAGAAACTTGTGCACCTAGAGCAATGGATAGGCACAAGCAGACACACTCAGTGAGCTTCTGAGTCAGAGCAGGCGCAGAGGTAGAAACTCAACTGACCCCCGGATGAGGAGGAGACTATTTATATATATATGCAATGGAAGAGAATAGGCTGTACTCCATGTAACAGCTTTACAAAGTGTTTGAGATATAAATACACTCATTCCATTGGGTCCTTCCTCCAAAATGACAGCTCCCTGACAAAACCTGTGTTCGTGTCAGGGTCTATAGATCAAAGTCATATCTAGAAAGGTTAGATCAAGGTTGCATTTGGAGAGAAAGTTCCCTATGAGGACACTTTCCAATAGGCCAAATCAGATAAAGGCTCCCTCCCTTTTAACTAGTGTTCAGAAGTACCTGGAGAGAGGTATGAGAGGTATGTTGTATGTGTACATTGGATTGGCAGAGACAGCAACACCAGAAGCAGTTATCTCTTTTCTACAAGCATGCCTGCTGTGACCTGACCGAAAGGGTCCATTGGTAGGGGAAATGAGTTCACCGAAGTTTCACTTAGTGTTTCACCATCTCTCTGGCTGGCTGTTACGTGTTTCCCCAAATGCAGATACGTTCTGAGCAGTCGACCAGCTTCTTTAAAGATGCTCTGGTGGTAGGAAAGGACCTTAAGGCAGTGCTCTGAAACCAGCCCTTTGCAAAGGCTTTATGGAGTGAGAACCAGCTTCTGATTCATCTTTTCTGACTCCCTGGCCCCAGTATACAGCACAGTGTTTGGGGAGGAAACTCCTACACCATGCAGTCGGCTCTGGAAAATATCCTTCAAGGGGACCCTTTAGTAGCTGCCAGAGAATGGCAGTTTGTTCCTAGACTTTTTTTTTTAAGTCTCAACCCACTTATAGCATTTTTTCCTGAAATATGTTTCTCAGTAGGCTTTTAGCTGAGAACATCAGTGATTAGAGTGGTCTCAGCAGCTGTGGCTGGCAGTACTCAATTCTGGTACCCTTGGCTTCAGGGTTATTGTCTTGCTGGGACATTGGATTCCTCCCAGAGACACATGCACACACACGTGTGCATTGACACACATGTCCATGTATGCAAAGAACCTGGCATGGCCTTCCAGGTTCTATAGTGGTCAGCAG
>NW_010388834.1:67858-98656 GCF_000710305.1 Buceros rhinoceros silvestris | reverse complement strand
AGAAGAGTTTTGTGGCTTACATATATGGAAAGGTGCCAGGTAATAGCTGCATTTCAGCTGTTAGCAGGTACAGTACTGATAAAAGTATAAAACCTTGGGACCTCTCGACATTCCCCCCAAAAGAAATTGCAAGCTCTATTAACCACATCAGGTGATGTGGCTCTACTAGAGTAGAAGCTAAGCTTTTCACCTATATTCTGCTCCTGCAGTGTGTGTGCAACACGAGTTGGACAAGTGTTCTTTGCATGCTCTTGTTTATGTTAAGCGGAGAAAATCCCAGGGTGACGAGCACAGAACTGTTGAGTCCTGCAAGAAATTGATCTCTTCTAAGTACCTCTTCAAAGTATCTTCCTTACTTTGTCGTGAAGAGGTGATGGGTTCCTCATGAACTCTGGTTCTAAATTACAGAAGATGTTTTGAAGACCTTGATAAGTACTTGATCAATATTAATAAAACAGAGTAGGTTTGCCTTACCCACTCCCTCTTTCTTTTACAAATATCAGTATTTTAAAATTCTCCCAGTACTGATTGTTTGGGCTTGCTTTTCTTTTTTTTTTCCTTCCTGGAAATGGTATTGTGTGGGTATCCTTGAACTAGATCTGGTTCTTAGGCATGCCAGCACTTGCAAGAAGAAGATAGTTTTGCCTAAAACTGGAATGAAGACTGAAGTTCTAAGTTAATAGGCAGCTTTTTTACACGTAGTGTGGTTCTTGAAGCAATTTTCTTGGATTTTTCTCATGTTATGGCTGCAATAACTCTGTGCATCTGATGAGAAGAAATAAGGAGGTTTACCATCTTTTAATATACCCAAAGAACTGGTTTTAACGAGAAGGAGCAGAATAAATTCCAGGCTTTGTCACAGGAAGGACCTCTAATTGCTGAAACCTGGAACATTCTGAAAGCTGCTTAAGGAGTGTGATAAACAGCAGTTCTCAGAGCTGAAATGTAACTATACAATGAGATGGAGATTTAGAACACTGTTGAATGAGAGGGAAACCTAGTTGAGACAGTCACATGAAGAGCTTGATTCACATCCATAAAATAGGATCCTTGCTTCACTGAGGACTTGGTTTAAAGTCTGCTTCAGGTGGTCCCCAGGTCAGAATATGCCTGAGTTTTCAAATGCTCTAGCTGCAGATTTCATTTTATTAAGCTTCTGGACCCACCTTCCCCCTATTTCCAACCAATGAGGCATGGGGGTGTAACACAGGAAGTCCTAAACAAGACACGCTAGTCGTCAGAAGACAAGCGTTCCTTCTCCAAAGCACAAATTTTTTGAGACAGACCCAAGAAATCCTGTAGATGATAATAGAGGAACCAGGCTAAAGGTGGAGTTTTCTTTCTAAATGAAGTTCTTATTCATACAGTCTAAAGTCCCAAATTTATGACCCTCTTTTTCCAACATCTATTGCTTGTTTCTGAATTATTATGTGTGTGTCTAACTCGTGGTTTTGGAGAAGAGGAAGATAATTTTATTTGTGACTGCAGCTAAATGCTTGTGGTATAAGTAAAGACTTTGATTGCTCTCGCATCGCCCATGGGCACATGACATTGCCAGCTTTCCCTATGCTATTGTCTAGTGTGTGCAGCTCTGTCAGACCTCCTGTGATTTGTCTTCACCTTGAACTGCACAGGACTTTCCTCCGTGCCTTCATGTGTAGGAATCTGTCTCACTTTTCATAGCCTATTTCTAGACTCTTTCCAGGTTTGCCACAGGGTTGGAATGTGATATTTGGGTCAGGATAAAATATGGCTAAGAATTGAAGCTTTATTATTTCATACAGTGATGAATTGAAGTAGACTGCTGGGCAGCAAAGAACCAAGGAGAGGGAGATGCCAGCAGTTGCAGTAGTTCATACCAGCTGTAATTACTGCTACCAGCTTATATCCAGATGGATCAATTTGATCTCCAGGCCAAATCTATTCTCTGCATAATCTAAACGAAGGCAACAAAGTTGTGCTTTGGATGAATCTCATGTCTTGATCCAGACTGCCCTAGAGTTGGCAAGATGTCTCTTATTTTTTTCTGGCACGTTTGCCTTGAATCTCTCAAACCACATTGCTGAATCCTACATGGTTTTTAATGGAAGATGATAGAAAAGGCTTATGTCACCATTGAGGGTGTATATGATGTACACCTGAGAATTCTGGGGATCATACTTGGTGGAGAGGTGTTATTTCACATAGGAAAGCTGGGTGCGTGGGTGCACACCTGCTAGCTAATTGGTATAGGAAAAGAAGGAAGGAATATGCAATTATGTGGTAGTTTGGGGCAACTGAAGTATATAACAAGATTACTGATGACAACAATTACACTTTCCTAGCAGATAAGTTAGTTCCAGATTGCTGGCTGAGTGTGTGAAGACAGTGCCTAGTCCAGATTTCAGTTCTCCAAGTATCTCTTACTTCCTTTCAAAGTATTCTTCCATCTGCTGAGCATGTATTTTGAAGTAGCATATGCAGTCCTGTCTGGAGGAAAAGCAGCTCTGCAACCTGTTGGAGTTCTGCTGGAGTGCCGGTAGAGCTAGCAAGGAGACTTTTCTCACTTCTGACCTCCCCCTTTCCACAGGGACTGGCCAGAAAAGCTTTTGGCCTCGGTTTTCCTGCTAACAATGGCTGTGCTCTGTTAATTCTCTTCTGGGTGACAGCCTTTCCCTAAAGAGAACATTTTTGTGATTAAGGCCAGCCTAATCTAGTCAAAATTTGCTGCTTCAAAACACGCAGGATGGATCCCTCGCACGGTATAAATTGGCACAGTGGTATCCAAGTCACACTGCGGATCTGGTCCATCTGTTTCAAGTGGTTTTCCCTTCGTTTTGTCTCCTTTATTTACAAGTGGTGTGTGGATTTTACGCTTTCAGGAGTTGGAGGGCTTTGATTTCACCATCATTCTGCAACAGTGTCAGTCATTTTTCCATGACTGGGAAAACTCGTTGCTCTGTGAACCTAGCAAGCTGACACCCTCCTAAGAGCATCTAACAGCAAGATCTGTGAAAATCAGAGTGGGGAAGGAGTCAGTCTCTCTGCTAGAAACACTAGATCACCTTTCCCATCCTTTCTTGCTAGATTCAGGGCTTTTCTATGTCTTCAGGCTTTCATTTCTAGTTGGCCATCTGTAATAGGTATGTCTCAAACTAACTGAAGGTCATCCCTTTTTTTTCCACAGGTCTTTGAAACAAACACTTGCATGAGGACCAGATCCTATTCCCAAGCAGGCTGTCTGTGGAAATGGGTGTTGGAGAATGGCGGGGGGGACACTTGGCTCCGGGGTAGTACCTGGCACCACTGCTGGGAAAGGATTTTGAGTACTGAAGTGTCTGGCTGTGGAGAAAGGAAGAACAATACCTGTAGCCTACAGGGTGGGTGTGCTCTCCCCTGCCCATCTGAGTGATGCAGTAGAACTCCTGGGACATAAAAGAGTAACGCTTGCTGAGTTTGGATTACTGGAAGAGCATTGTAAAGCAGTGCCCTGTCCAACAGAGAATGACACCTTTCTTTGGTGATGAATCTCCATTTCCTTCTGGAATAGTTTGTCTCTCCAAGCTATTATTTTGGCTGTGTGTCTGTATTATTCTTCTGTTTATAGCCAACTTTTGGGAGGCAAGGGGCGGGGAGGGAAAGCCAAAGTTAATCGCCAAACAATCTCCAACCCCTATCTAACTGCTTTTTGCTTTTAAGGAAGTGAAGTCATGTTTATGTGTAGAGGTAATCCAGAAATGTGAGCTCCTGCCAAGACGCTTATTTACACAAAGCTTAAGGGAGGTGATGTTTGTGCGTGCCCAAGGCTTGATCAACTACCTTACGTTGGAAGGAAGGTGGCAAATGTTTCAGCTCCGATCCTATTGAGACAAAAGTTTATCAGCAGCAAACCCAATATTCTTTGCCCTCCTGATGTGCCTGGGAACACACAAGGCAGCCTGTATGCACACCCAGCCTTGTTGCTGCGAGTAATACTGTGAATTTCTGTTGCGCTGCCTAGCTGAGATGCAAAAGTGATTTAAAAACATCTTTTGAACTGTCTCACTTCCATTCTGGCTGGTTTGTTAAGTGTGACTATTTTTCTTTAAAAGGAAAAAGGAAATTAAAACAAAATACTATGTAGAAGTTGCACTAAAAGCATAAACAAGGCTGTTGACTTTATCTCAGTCCTGTGGTTTATGTCCATGAGAACATTGTTCCTTTCAACCACTGTTTTCTGTGATGTATGGGAGCAATGAAATAGGAAGTGTGTTGCAGTGGCTGAACAGCCACTGACATCTTTCAGAGACATTTTGAAACTTACTTGTTAGAAATGTTTTCTTTATTTGGGTTACACTATTTTTTTTCTTTTTTAATTGGGAAATAATGGGAAAATGGGTTCAAGGCATGTTTATGGTTGTTCTTATTGCTTTTTTAGCATTTTGTCACTGCTGTAATCAGGGCTCTAATTAATGTGTTGAGACAGCACCTTTCTTGTATTGCTGTTAGCTGTACCACTGTTTTATTTGCCTGGTACTTCACAAGCGTCAGGGAGTGATGTTCTCCTTGTGTTACTGTTCAAACTAGATAGTTATAATGTAGCATCAAAGACCTCGGGGTCAATTTTTGAGGTACCACTGACAGATGAAACCACAGTTGTCTCTTCATGTCAATCTGAGTGGAATCCACCACGTTCTTTATTATTCATGCTAGAATTAAGGAATTCTTTGAAATGAGAAGAAATCCGTTCTGAGCTTTACCTGCTGTGTTTGTTTTAGATATCAACCAGCGGGCTCAGGCAGTAACCAATAATCTAAGATCTTCACCTGTTTAAGAACCAGCTGAGATTTAGCTCTGAGGTGAGGAAAAATGCTGTGACTGGGAAGATAGTTTCCTCTGAACACCAGGACTTGGAAGACAAATTATACAGCGGCTCTGAGGCCAAACCATAAACTGTGAGAAGCTGAGGTCAGCAAGGGAATAAAGTCAGTTCTCAGCATAAACAACTTCAGGAAAAGCAACTTGCCCAATAGGATTCAGTGCGTTCACTAAATCAGCATCTGCCCCTGCACCCGTTGCTTCCTTTTTGGTAAACTGAGGAACAAAGCGCTTCGAAAAAGACGCTTTGCTGGAAGCTGAGATGCCTGGAAAAGGCAATGGGACTTTGTTCTGGTCATTTGAGATGTGTGAGCTACTTTGTAATTAATAAATGTGGCAAATTATTTTCCAGCTCTTCCTCAGGTCAGGCTGGTTTTCCTAGTTTATCTATGTAGCCCCAGATCTGCAGATTCTGTAAAGGCTCAAACTATCATTTAGGAAGTGGGGTTTGTGTCTGCAGAGGAAGTAAGAGTTGATTTCATAACTTTGGTGTCACCCGCTGTTCGGGCTGGTGCATACACAAAGATAGCTGCAACACGCTAAAGCTGCTTTGCAAAAAATGGCATGAGATTGTTACTGCCAAAATCTGTGTTGCATCTTCAGAGCTTTTTCTTTATTTCTCCCCCTGCCCTCACCCCGAAGGCTAATACCAATTAATGTTTCCATTTTTTTTAAATTAGCAGTATTTAATTGACTGTTATTCAGATTTAAAAATGTCAACTATGTACTGCAGAGCACTTAGAGAATAGAATGGCACTGAGAGGGGGAATGTTCAGCAGAGAGGCTTCTTTAGCCCAGCAGAAAGCTTTAGAAGGAAGAAAATGGTTTCTGATCAGAACAGGGAGCAACAGTTGAATCTTTTTAGCTGTATAGTAGAAAAATATTCTGAAAAGGTTTTCAAATAAAAAATGTTGACATAAAATGTCAACATTGCCTAGCAAAATAAAGGTACCCAATATGTCAGAGTAGCAGTTTTCATTTTGAATTGACATTTTGAAATTAAAACCACTTCCTGTTGAGATGTTGTCTTTACGCCAAAGCACTCTCAATTGGAAATATTTAATAAAAATATATATTTTCCTTGGGCAAATTTTTGGTTCCACCTGAGCTATGTTCTCTGAGGGAACTTGTTTTATTCTGAAAACTTCAACTAGTATAAGGTAGGATATATTAAACCATGTTCTCAGCCTGCTTTAATGTTTGTGTAGATGTTTTGTCTTCCTACAGCATTCTGGTTTCCATAGCATGTGAAAATGATCTTGTTTCCAGAGTTACCACAGCATGTTATGCATGTGTTATTCAGGTGCTCTTGTGAAACTTCTGCTCATTTTCTTTCTGTCTTCATAATCTAAATCCAACTTTATTATAAGCTAAATGTCCATGCTGTTACAAAGGTTTGAAAAAAAGGGCAAAAGGGAACAGAATTTCCAGATGATAAATACACAAGTAGTGCCTAATGGAAAAAGAGAAGGGGGGGAGGGGGAAGAGGAAATATCTGTGAAAACACTTTTTGAACAAATAGCTGTGCTTTAACTTTGTGTTGCAAGGTTGCCTGGATACACTGGAAGAACAGGGATCCTTCTCTATATATATTCGCTAGTTTAGTGTTTACTGCTGGAACTTGGAATGTAACTCCAGGCACTATTTACAAATGTTTGGGATGAAGTAGTTCCAGAAAACCAAACAAAGAGGGGAGGGAGGGAAATCATCCCCAAACTTGTCGTTTCTGTTTTCCCAATCACGTTGCTATGTATAATCTAAAATAGTAGGTAGGTAGTAGCTTGTGTAAGCTGAGGTGGAAGAAAGAGGAAACTTGGAGGGGCTGTTGTAGAGCTAGAATAGATGTGCACGGCAGGGTCCATGGCAGCTGAACACCCGCGCAGAGCAGAGGTGGATGAGTGCAGCATTAGATGAAGTAAGGCAGGAAGGGACTTGTAAAAGACGACTCCTGGTCAGAGTCTGTAACAGGTTCGTGGAAATACGTGCCGCCCTGGGTGGAGCTGGAAACCTCCAATCTGCTGCTGCTTGGCCATTGCCCCTGCCCCAAGCACCAGCGCAGCACTGTGCCTTGCAGTGATGTGACCTGCCTAGTGTCTGTCCACGTTTCACCTGGCCTCTCGCTGTGCTGTTTGCAGGGCCGGGTTGTCTGTGCCATGAAGTGTCCTCATAAGCTTTCAGATGTGTGCATGTGATGTGTATTTCTGTAATGTACGGCCTACGGCTGAGAAAGCTGCTGGAAAAGTTGTATTTTGGATCAGCAAGTGGGAGGTTTGTGACAGTCTTTAGTTCCTGGGAGGTTTTTCTTGGTTTCTGGTTCCAGTGTGAGTGCTCTGCAGCTTTGAAAAAGGATATCCCAATTCATCAGGAGTGTGGATTATGAAATGTTTTGAAGGCAGCAGAGAATAGCCCTTCTGCAGTCGAGATGTAGGGTACTGCTCTCTTTTTTCTTTTTTTTTTTTTTTTGATGGATGCTTTGCATCTCTTTAGTTATGTTCTGCTCTGTGATTGTGTCTAACTGTGGAGTGATAGGGAGGTATTTCTGAGATGAGATACTCTTTTTGATCATGGCATCATTTTTCTTGGGCTTGGAACTGTTCCGCTTAACGTTTCATTTAATCTGATTTTGTTGATTGATCTTCCTTGGTCTGAAAAGAAACATGTTATTCCATCTAGCTCTTACATTCACTTTTGAATTGAGACTTTCGCAGTGTTGATACACTTAAGCCCCACTCAGGGTCATGTGTGAGTGTCATGATTATATACCACAGCCATGTGTGATTTCACGTTGGACAGAACTGTGCAGCAGATGAATTCCTCATGCTCTGAAGCAGCAGATCACTACCACCTCAGCCAGGATGAGTCACTGTGAGCTTTTGTCCTGTAGTGGTTGATGACATGTGGCGAAAGGTTATAATTTTGCGCAGTATGGGGCAACGATGCATCTTCACTGACTACTTTATTGCATTTTTTTTTTTTTAATCTGGGGACTTTTATTTCAGGAGCCCCCAGACAGCCATTTGCAAGACAAACTCAGTCAACACACGTAATCATATTTTAATTTTTGACAGTCATTTCTCCTGTGCTGGGGCATATGTCATACCTTTCTGTCTCGAAGAATTAACAAATGGTGTCAAATGCATTCAGTGCAGAGACAGTCCACTTTACCTGTCACCACTTGGCTGTGTTATACACTCAGGGATGAACATTATCCTCATAATGAGACCTACCTGCTGCCAGCAGAAATTCAGAGTGAATTTGTGCGTGGGCCAGAAGTTTTAGTTGAATTTTGGTCCCCTCTTGCTTGCTGAAGAGGAGTTTGCTGTTTGAGTGGTTATGAGGATTGCTCATGGCTTAAGGGAGTTTCTCGCTTGCAGCCTGTTGGAATTAGACCCTTTAAAGGTCTGTTGTGGACTCTCAAACTGATCTCTAGATCATGCAGCTTCCGTTGCTGCCTCCAATTCTCTGCTTTTCTTGTATGGAAAACAAAAAACTTCATTTTCCAGATTGTCAAAAATTTTTTTCATCAATCTTCAGGCTAGAAGAACTGGTAGTCAGTGAAAGCCAAATATTTGAGATGTTTACCTCTGATAAGGAAGCACACACTGTAGAAAGAAGTTACACTTATCACCGCTGTCTTTGAAAGCAGAAAGACGTTCTCGGGTTTTGCGAGTATGTCTCGCCTACATACCTTCAGCGTATCTCTGCCTGCCCACGCTGCAGGCTGCAGCTTCATGTAGAGATGCTCGGGATTTTCTAGGCACAGTGGCATGGAGTTTGCTGTGACATCGCTTACCCTGCATCGAGTGCTGCAGCCAAGGATCCACAGCTTACAGCCCAGCTGGCTCTGGATTTCTGCTGGTGTACGGTACATCAGTCAGAGACACCAAGTGGTAACCTCCCAGCCGGGCAGAGTTCTGTCAGCAGACACCTGTGGGGTGGGTGGAATTGTCCTGGCAGAGGTGTATTTTTAATGGTAGGCCTTGTAATGCTGCAGGGCAAGGAACGTAGGGAGGGGATGGGGTGGTTTTAGCAGATTGATAGGAAGTGCAGCTTTGGTATCGCCAGACGGACGTTAGCAGCACTCGCTCCTGCCATGTAGTGATATCCTTCTGCCAGGGACATGTTTTACATCTGGCATCTTGACTGATACTGCTCTGGTAATAAAGTGCTTCTCTTTATTTTCATTTCTGTGTGGATATTTGTGTCATGTACTGCCCCAGCACTAGAAAAGATGAGCAAATTAAAATAACTACATCACAGAAAACATTGCAGGGGATTTATTCGTAGGGGTGTTGAAACACTCTTGTGGCTTTTATACCACAGTAACTCACTGTTTGGTGGAAGGAATTTTTCGTGCTGGCAGCAGAGGTTTAGAAGGCTACAAGCAGGTTAGGAAAATAATCAAGAAAAAGGTGGCTGGTGGGAGATAGAGAAAATAGGCTCCTGTTTAATGCTTGGGGAATTACTTTAGTTGTATTCTCCTCTAATTAATTGTTTGCTCTGATCTGAACAACTATTTACCCTTCACTGTATCAACAGAAATATTTGCCTGCCTCAAAGTTCATATCACCTTGCAACCAAGTTCACCTAAAGAAAACTTGATCCCTAGACAAGTCAGAAGAAAAGGAAAAATGGTGGAAGAAAATAAGAGAATAGAAAAGGAATGTGTTTGGGGGAACTCAGGAAAGTGTTCTGTGTGTTAGCCAGTGAATCTTAAACAATATTAACTTCTTAGCAACAATGGTTCTGTTTTATTTAACTAACAAAGGATATTGTAAGCAGATATGTGCATCTGGGGCAGATAAGGTTTGCATTGGACAGATCTTTTATTGGCCTGGCATTTGATATTTCACTCAAATTTAGCAATGGGACAAGAATTATGCATATTTCCTTCTAATGGAGGCAGAGGTTAGACATAAGGCTCCCAGTAATTTTCCAGTTCCTTGCTAAATTTAAATCTTAATAGAAAGGGGCCCAGCCTGTCATCTTTATTTCATGCCAATCCCAATGGACTTGGGGAGCCAAAGGACAGAATTAACCTGTCTCTTCCTCTCAATAGAAGAGTAGCACTTTTGTGTTTGCATCTCTTTTCCATCCAAGATCCTAAAGCTGGTGAATATTCTCTTTATGTCGGTGGAAAACCAAGGCATGGAGCAATTCATTCGCTACTTAGCCTGTGATGTCAAAGCAGCAAGCTGGTTCTTTGCAGCCCACATAATGAGCTGTAGGAACACTCTCTGTGAAGTCCTGCATTTGAGTACTCTAACACCCTACAAGGAAGAACACACTGAGGGAGGAGATGTCCTGCAGTTATGCAGGAGGCCAGAGGCAAGGCTTGGGAACAGACCCTGGGAATCCTGCATCCCACCTCTGTATCACATTGCTAGGTGTGCCTCCCTTGCTTTGAGCAATTGCTTCCCTTGCTAAGGTTACTTGTTTCACAGTATTTGAATTTTCAGCTAGAGGTCCAGTATAGATCAATTTTTCGGTTTTATCTCAGCTGGCTGAGGGCTCCCTTAGCTGTGCTGAACTCTCCTTGCTGTCACAGCTGCCCCACTTCACTCCTAGCCACGAAAGACTGAATTTCATGAAGTGGAAGGCTAAACTTCTCTTGCCACTTTCCCTCATCTCATAGTTCAGGCAGGAAAATAGGATAGATCTGGCCAGGCTCTTATTGCCAATGAAAGCCTTTTCTATCAAAAAGGAAGAAAAAAGCCATTTCTCTCTCAAATGAGTGGAATTCATTCCTTAGCAATCAGGAAAATTAAATAAAGCTGAGGAGACAGGACATAAGGGTGTAAATGTAGTTAGTGAAGTGCTGTATTAAATTCCTGGGTTAGACACACAAGGAGGATATGTTTTTCATGGGAAAATGCCTTTTAGCCTGTTAGTCTTTCCACTAAGAATTCTCTAAGTGGACAGTTTCTTTGGTGTCTGGGTGCATGTGAATGCCATGCACCCAATTTTACTCAGTCACACCTGGACTCACCCCAGAATACTCACAGCTGAGCTGAAATAGCCAGTCTTTGTCTTAGTTTCTCGTCCCTATCCTTTAAAATTGCACTTCTACTGTAATCCTGGCACAGATTTCCATGAAATTCTAGGTCCCAGCTTCTCTGACAGGGTTGGGCCATGCTTGAACCTTCAACATGATATTGGTCATGTTTTCTGCTGACACCAAAGCCAGATGGGCTAGAGAGCATTAGAGGATGTATTTGACTGAACTACTTCAGTTCCTGAATCGCTAACGAAGCACACAGGTGGACTCTGGACACTCTCCCCATTTGCTTGCACACCTATAAATGGTTTATATTAACCTATCTCACAGGGGTTTTGTGAGAAATACTTAATACGTTACTTAAGGCATTCATAGGCATGCAGCCCATGTTGTGAGACAGTTCCTTCCTATTTAACGCGGATGACCTGATAAAGAGTGATGGTTTTCCTCTCTAATCTATGTCTCATAACACAGCAACCTTCTGTTTGGCTTCTCCTATCTTCAGCTGCTGGACAGGAACCCCAAAGCCTCAACTCTATTCTTCAGAAGAGGGAGCAAGGGGAAGCCTTTGCAGAAGGAAGTGTGTGATGCTCCTTAAGCCTTGAAATGAGCTGGAAGTTGCCCTACAAAAGAAAATGGATACAGGCCTTTCAAAACACCGATTTCTGAGCATAAGTGTAAGCTTGGAGCAGCTTCACTAGCCTCTGCATGGCATTAAGTTCTGATTCAGAGTTGAAGAGGTCGTTCGAAAGCTTGTTTGCTTTTGCACATGTATCAGTTGACCTGTTTTATCATTCCCCGTAAGTCTGTTGGATTTCTAGTACATTGTGAAATACCTGGTTTGATAATCTCATTGAAACTGGGTCGCTGAAGATACCTGGCAGGGGGAGTGGCTTTCAATAGGCCTTTTTATTTCTTCACACGTCGTACCATGTAGCGTCAAAGGGTGAATTTGTTTCCCAGTTCTAACTGCAGTCAGCTTCTGCCCTGCCGTATAAAGATTTTCACTTGTCCATGCAATTCTTTGTATAGTAAACAAAATGTTTATTAAATTCCTGTTACCTTTCATAAGCCAGGGTCTGTTTGGTTTTTTGTTTTTTCTTCTTTTTCCCCATTCTCTGTGGTGGTGTGAATACTTTTTTCCTGGGACAGCTGTGGTCGGTCTCATAAGGTTTCTGACTCCCACTGGCATGAACACAGTTCTGCATTGCTCTCTCTGCACTAAAGCTTTTTAGAGCTTCCCAAAATCATCAACCCTGTGAAAAACCTGTTGGCGATGACCCAGGACAAGTTAAGCGCTGCTGAATGTGGAGGATGGTATTCTGGCCTGATGAAAGGTCATTCATTTTTTGCCTTCAGAAGTTATGTGGGAAGACTGGAAGGGGAAGGGGCAGTACCACCACCTTTTTGCAGGTGTGAACCTCAGGTGGGGGAGATATTTTTGGTGCAGAGCAGCAATGGCACATCTGGCACAAACATCTGAGGCATGTGGATGCAGCAAAGTCACTGCCAGTGGCTGAACTGATGCTGACTTCATCTGGATCAGGGTTTCAGTCCAGTATCTCCAGCCACTCAATTCTGTTGATTTCCTGAAAAAAAAAAAAGAAAATGCTGCCATGACTGGTCCTGGCAATCATGGGTGTTCTGAGGCCACGTGACTATTATCTGGTTCAAAGCATCATGTTCAAAGCATCTGGAAATGATCCTGAAGAAGCCATATAGTAACATCTCTAGTTCTCTAGCAAAATTCACCTTCCCTCCAATTTATCAGCTGTAATTAGAGGCAGCATTTATCCTGGCATTTACCTCTCCGTAGTGCAAGATGGGTAAGAGGAGAACCTTGTTAGCAAAGGAAAGATGGAGCTTTTAAATTGATTTTAGTCATTTTAGGCATGAAGTTAGTTTTTCTAACCCTCTGATATGAGGTATAGAGGGCTCTTTTTTCACAAAGAGCAGTGGGTGCAAGCAAAGTTATCTTACAGTTTGTCAGCTGGAGTGGGTGTTGCTCACTGTGATAGCGAAAGACAGGATCGGACTATCCAGAAGCTCCTTCCAAGCCCACATTCCTAGAACATGTATTGAGTAACAAATGTAAAGGGCAAGGGAACTCTGTTGGGTGGAGGCAGGGTAAACTGCAGCCTGGAACTCGGCGTATGAGTTGTGATAGTTATGCCAGGTCTTGGCTGGTATAAACTGGCATGGGCTTTGCTGAGGCTGCAGTGGTCTAGTTCAGCTGAGGATTTGCCCCTTGATGCTTAAGTCAGCAACTTTATGCACAAAATATACAGGTTTTTTAATTGCCCTTTAGTCCATTTCTGACTTATAATAGCCATCAGTTTTACTTCCCCGGGGAATATATTTCAGGCCAACAGATTTCTAGACTTCACCATTTTCTGGACAGCAATCCTGGATCCTCCTATTTTTCAAAGCTTGACTCAATTTTGGGTTTTTTTGCAGCTGAGCCCCCTGAGCTTTTGCTCTGTTCCATGGTAATTTTCTTAACGAGCTCTTGCCAGCCTTTCTACTACTCCCTCATCCATCTGGCTGTGCCACTCACATTTAATCCTATAAATCACTTTTGGTTTTCCTCTCACCCTTTGGCTTTTTTGTCTGCATTTCTGGCCCATAGCATTCCAGTAGTAAATGGAATATAGAGATGTGTCATGCCTCTGATCAAGGAAACTTCCAGTTTCTTTAGCCATGTGTTGTTTTCATTAATGCCATATTTTACTCCAAGCTTTGTTCTGATTTACTTTCTACAGTCCATTTATCACTAACATTTTGCAGTGATTCTGCTGTGGAAGTATCTTATTTCTCTTTCCGCAAATATTTCTGTTTGCACCCTCACAGATCTCACAGGCTTTTCCATTTAGTCTCTAGGTTTGCGAACTTCTTTTGGATTGTGTTCTCCCTGCCTCCCCTCTTGTTTGCAGCACCTCCTGATTTAGATTCAATATCTGAATTTAATTAGCATGCTCTCTACTCTCATTCAGATCATTAAATCGGTCCTCCAGGAGCAAAATGAAAGCATGAGCCTGGAGCAACGTGTGCCTGTGCAGAGGATCAGACAAATGTACAGCAATAAGCATTAACAGAGAAATCGTTAAAATCAATACGTGTCTTTCCTAGGGAGAGCGCTGATGAGATCTAAAGCCAGGCAAAATGAAACATGAATGTTTAGTCTCAGGTGGCATCTTTTGAGGATATATTTGGATTAAGCTGCGAAAGATTCGTGGCCTTGCCTGTTAAAGCTGTCAGCAAAGAGTACAAGAAGCCCAGCCAAGATGTAACACTGGAATGGATTAGCATCTCACGATCTCCCTGGGATAACGGAAACTCTAATCTAGCTGCATTCCTGGTATAGAAGTAGGACATCTGAGTGATGGAATGCACTTTGTCATCAAAGCATAAGCCTCGATTAAAGATAACCCAGAGGTACTGGAGCAACATGAATGAATGTCCCGAAAGCCCTGTGAATGAGAGTGATGGAAGAGATGGATCCTAAAAGATTCTTAGCTGGAATTTGTCATATATTTTGGTCTTTTGGGCCCTGGCAAGACTACTGCCAGTGCTAAGAGATTGGTGTTTTGATCCAGTTCTATGATGATCAATAGATTGCCACGGCATATGTTATATGATCAGCAAATCAGCAGAAGCCGTTTGGAGATGGATTGTTCTGCGCCTTCTATCTAAATGCATTGCCATATGTTCCATTATTTATGTTCTCCCCAAATAGGTCAATAGATCTATTGATCTACTGAACAAGGTAATTTTTTTCTCCGTATCATCATAATAATTAGAGAGCTGACTGATGACTGTATTACTTTGTTTTGCTGTGTTATGCTTATAATTTCTTTAACTTCGCTTGAGAGTTTAAGCAGTAGCTAATCCAAGCACATCTGGTTTTCATCTGAAAGTCTGGGCATATATTTCACGAGTGAAGACACATACCCTGGCAGATGATGCTTACTGTAGTCATCAGGAGGCTCGTGAGGTTATCTCGCACAGCATAAAGACTCAGAAGTCAGTGGAGATCCAAGGCACAGAGAAATGTTGATAGGATGCATCTTGTGGCCTTGTCCGTTAGATACAGATGAGAGCAGTGAGTGAGAACGTGAGGGTCTTGTGAGAAAAACCCTGTTCTGGTAGCTACCATGTTCCTTTACATATAGCATCTGCTATACCAAAGTCACTGTTGTTTTGGAAACTCCCAAAACTCCGGTTTTGTTTATGCCTGCTTTGGCCAAAGACAGATGGTGATGCAGCAATTCCCCATCCTGGGTTAGCAAAGGGGAACAGTGGCTTCATACCTCGTGTGGGCAATAGGAGTGGCGGCTGTCTGGAAGACTCAGGGGCTTGCTGAGGCAGCCAATTAGAGGCATTATTCAAAGTAATAACAGAGGTCTACAGTGTTGATACAAGGAAAAAAATGAAATCAGGCTGTTTTGGATGGTTGTCCAGTGGGAAGGACTGAGGGCTGCCTTCTGTGTTTCTCCATGGAAGACTGTAGTTAAGAAAGCCACGGTGGCTTGTCGAAGGTTCAAGCAAGGGAAGCAAAGGATTTTTTTTTTTTTTTTATTCTGCGGTTGTGTTAAGGGAAGGATTTGGCAGCATACAGGCGTGCTAGAAAATTGTAAATTGATGGAGACAACCTATACTGGCAATGTAGTATGAGTTGAAGGAAACTTTCCTTTAGGCTCACTGAAAAAATAGAAAATAAGTTTGACAGCTGTATCTCTATTTGGTTTTCCTGTAAAACAGATTTCTTTTTCCTCCAGAAATTCTGCAAAAGATGTAGGCATGAGTAGCAGACGTTTCAATTGCAAATTTAGAGGGCAAGCTGTCTACCTTATGATTCTTATTCTAGAAGCAGCATCACAAAGTATCCTTCTGCAAAGACATTGTAAGGTTTTGGCCTATATTGTTTCCGAACTTACCATGGAAGAAAACTTCCCAGGCTGGGAACTCAGCTTGCAGCACAACTGAGGAGTAAAGAAAGAGCTGAGGGGGAAAGCATGGTGTGTTTAGACAAGATGAAACAAGTTGGAGGCTCTCCACCTGCCAGTTATTAACTTACATACTTAAGCAAAACAAAAGGAACAATGGCTAGAGACTTGTATCCTGCAATGCTCTTTTTTTTTTTTTTTTTTTTTTTTTTTTTTTTTTTTTTTTTTTTTTTTTTTTTTTTTTTTGTCCTCTCTAGATTTTGGAGAGGCTGCACCTGACCTTTGTATGCACAGACTCTAGATGTGCCAAGCAAGCAGTTCACTAACAAGCTAAGTGGAAATAATTATTTTAATGAATGTAATTGGATTATACTACAGTGTTTTTGGGGACTACTGTTCTGCTTCAGATAAGTTGTTCAAACTGTCCTGGCTGTACGTCACTCCTAAACCAACACATTACGTAGGGATTTAGGCAGAGAAAAGGGCACTGGCCAGAAAAATGCTTGATTTACTTCAGACTTGCTATTTAATAACACAAGGAACATATTATGGATTGCAATAGGTTTTTACTAGGACAGCAGATTGTTTTTGTAAGCTGTCATCATGTGTACCTTGCTTCCTCCACAAGTCATAAGGTTATAGGTATTTTTCTTAACCTTTGTTTCTTGCTTGTCATCAACATCACTATAAACTGTGGAGCGAAAAAGCAAAGCTCTCCGTTATATGAGACTTTACCTTCTAATGGGAACAGGTCATCAGTCAGCATAAATTATAGAGATAAAGAGCGGAGATCAGATCGAGACATGCCTGAAAACTTGGGTATCTTTGGTGATGAAATAGTTGCATCTCAAAAGGTATTTGACTGTAACTGATTAAATCTGCTTTCAATTAGCAGAGGAAATAACTAGCAAATCTCCCTCCACAGAAGATTTCTGAGGCAGCCCTCCATAACCTTGCATATTTGACGGCATATTTTAGCACTAACACTTGGTATGGGTGTTTCTCCTCCTGTGAGGAACAGTGATTCTCACTAAGGAAACTCGCGGAGTGCAATTAATGATTTACTGTAGCATGATCCACTGCACATCAACAGATCGGTGTTTGCTGCTTGTAGTTGGTAGCTCAGAGCCGTCAGCATCAACTATAAGCAAAGTCAGCTTCAGGATTTCAGCACTGGTTTCATTCCTTGGCTTCTGCCTGCATGCTGTTTGAGTTGAGATTGAATTAGACCTCCGTGTGTGCAGTCCTTTTGTTCCTGTAGATCCTCTAAATGAGATTATAATGGGTGACATGGCTAATACCTCCTGCCCTCGGTGAGACCATAGCAGGTTACTTGAACGCTACCTGAAAGTGGGTTATGATGGCCAAAATAAATGTTTGGTGAAGAAAAGTAACTGGATGATCAAACTAAAAGCCCATTGGTTATACAAGGAAACTGAACAGGGAAAACAGGCTGGGAGTAACTGTAAGAACGGTTTATTCCCATGGACATACGGTATTATATTCAACATACTACATTTGGGGTAGGCTAGAGCCTCTCTTTTTATAATATCCTCAACAGTCAAATGAACGTGGTTTTAGAACAGTGGAATGTTTTAAGCAAACATTGCTGACCTAGATTTTCAAAATGGGTGAGCTTGAGGACACTGTCTTCATTTTATGCCTCGTTAACTTAACTTGTTCTTCACAGTTTCCATGGAAACTACCTCTTCTCCAGTGACAGCTAGAAACTTTTGATGGTTAGATTAAGAAAAAGGTAGCAGGAGGTACTAGGGCAGAGAATGTGTTACAGAGTCCTAATGGAAGAAGGCAATGAATAAACTTTGAACATAAACAAAGCAGTGATAGAACAACAACATAAATGTCAGTGCTTTGACAACTAGGATGATTCAAAGGTACGAAGGGTTGTGAAAGTACAAACTTAACAGAGCATGACCTCGTTCTGATAGTTAATGAAGTTAAGCTGGGCTCAGGATAGAATAACAGATGTCAGTCTGACTTTCTCAATACAGATGAATAAGCAGGGCTCAAACCCAAAATTTTGAATGCAGTGGTCCCGAGAGAATATTCAAAGAGCACCAAGGCTGATGCAGCTTAGTGCACAAGGCACACCTGTGGTAAGAATGCGCTTCTGCCGTATGACTGTATTGGATCAGATGCATTTCTAGGCCACTGTATATACTGTACTGCCCCATCAGTCTGGGATTAATGGTATGAAGTTATCATTAATTAATATAACTATGTCATTGTGTAACGGATTGAACTATTCTTACTGGCTACTGTTTTCTAAGGACTTCAGAAAATGCAGACAGCAGTCATTGTGCGTTGATACTCACTGGGTGTTCAGATCTTAACCCCGTTTTAGAAAATCACAGCCATGAAACATGGCAGAAGATAATTTTTCCAGAGTGTTTCCAAGCAGGTGCATGTGGGTTTTGCAGGCTTAGCCACTTGACTTATTTGTACAAGCACGCTTTGTCACTGGCACCGGGTTATTAGCTATCTCTAGTGCCCGGTAAGCAAAGTACTTAATCTCGTTCATCGTGAATATGGGGTAAGGAGCAAAAGTCAGGCTTGACAGATCCATTGTCAAGCTGAACATCTCCTTATGCTGAATACAAAATGGTTTTTTTTGTTTCTGATAGTGTAAGCCCACCCCATCTTTACAGTTTCATTCTCATAGTTTATAAGTCAAAAATGAAATAAAGCATTTAGATGCTTGTCAGAACAGACAGAGCCAGACTGAAAATTATGCAGCTGGGCATTAGAGGAGAGCTGTAAGTGTGATTCTGGGCTCTACTATCCTAAGACCCTGGACAAGTTACTTGATACTTTTCTCACCCCTGTGTTTTCCAATCTGTAAGGTAATATGAAGGTATCTATATTTATATGAATAGTTCTTTTAAGGTCTAGGAGTTGAAAGGTCTAACCACAAATCAGAAGCGCTTGAGTGGTACTGTTGTTTAGAAGTGAATTAGCCCTGTTCTCTCTAGCTCAAGTGCCTTTTGTTGACTGAATACAGAATTTGTTGTAAAAAGAGCTGAATTGGCATCCTGACAGGGGGTCAGGGGGCCGCAGCTTGTCTTTGCCTACCTTTTTGCTTACAGGCTTAAGTTGTGGTCCTGTAGTTGGTACACGGGACATACAGAACGGAGGTGAGTCTGGCACAGCAGCATGTTGAACCCAAGCATCTGTTCCTTGAGTCAGAGTTGGTGTGAAGACTCGATGCTCATCAAGTTGAATTAAAAAACTGGAGTGTAAATATGGCAAGCTTCGGATAGATATGTGTCCTAGAGCTTAAAAATAGTACCCTGCCCTGTCACTGCGCTCTGTTGGGAACAGATAACATGAATTGTAGAGGCTTTTAATGTGATGCTGGTGAGGCTTTGGTTTGAGCTCTTGGCTGGCATTACATAATGGATCATCTCTGGTTCCAGGGAGCCCTACCAGCCACCAAAACAAAGATCACAAACATGGAGACTAGCATGCATCAAGTCAGCTTTGCTCCTTGGGCTTTACTTGTGAAATGCTGTTCATTGCTAGGAACATCCTTGTGAACTCACCCACCCATCTTTCCACAGAACTCTGTCATGGGCGTCAAGGTCAGCTGAGCTAGAGCTCAAAAAAAAAAAAAAAAAGGAAGCATCACAAAGCAGAGGCAGTTTGTGTTATAAATAGTGGTGATAACACTGTTCCCTCTGCTTTGCATGCGATGGTCTTGCTGTTGTATCCAGCATGGTGGTGAGCTTACCCTTTAGCTTCGTGGTTTGCCTGCGCACACTGTAGCCCCTCTGTGTTGCTAAGCCTGACATCACTAGAGAGGACTAAACCAGAGAGCTGGGCTCCTTCCTCCAGGTGAAGAGGTCTTGGAACTGGATGTCATTTCTGCTCAGTTCCGTCCCTCTGTACCAGACTGTAAGGTCATCAGGGAAGGTGGCAGGTGCCAGGCTGGATCAATAGCCCGTTTAATCTCTTAATCTGACAGAGGCCAGACCTTGGTGCTTGTATTGGTATATTTATTTATAAAGCTGTCTGGGGCTTAATGAAAACATACAAGAAGGAAACTAGGGCTAGTCTACCTGAAGTGTCACATGAAGAGAGTAAATGGGGGTGAACCTGATTTCGGGAGGAGTTTCTTGCAGCTATGGGCAGTTTGACTGGCCTAACTGCAAGGGTTTTCCCCTTGTCTGTTCTTTGATCTAGTGTAGACAGGTTATTTCAGGGGACTGTTGTTTATCTCTGAGCTTTCAAAGGATCATGAAAGCACAGAACAGTACAGAGATAAAATAACATGCATTTGTTTAACATTCTGGGGTATGTAGTACTGCAGAGTTACCTGGACTGCATGGGAAGTCTTCTTTCAGGACCTATTTTCATAATTACTTGGCCGTGGTTATTTGGAAAAGCTCGATTGCTGTATGCAGCCTTGAGGATCAAATGTTGCTCTCAACACCATACATTTAATTAAAATATAGTCAGGCTGATATGTTAAAAATATTGCTGAAGCTGCTGAAGTACCACAGCAGCATGCCTAGATGTAAAAGGACAGATAGGTACATGAAGACATAATAAAGGGGATTGCTAGGCCAGGAGTGCTACAAATGTACAAATGTACAAATGACTGTGACAGTGATCTCTCAGTGTCTATGTTGCCATGTCTTTTTACTGTGTTTTGAATCAACCTTTCCGTAGAAATCACTCAACTTGCCTCAGCACAGTCTTGATGTGACCACAGGCCATCTGGCCTCCTCTGACTGCTAGTCCTTCACTTCCAGCATCCTGCCTCTGATGACACCAGAAAGATGTTTCCAAGGAATATTCCCTTCTCTGTGGGGATGGGATCTGCTGTTGCTCTGATTTCTTGGAAATTGGACTTTTAGGTGCACAGGGATTGTGAAACAGAGTCTCGAATATGCAATTCTACCCTCAAGTCCCATTGGGTGGGGAGTTAGAGGGTTCTTTCAAGAGCAGGAATTGGTATGTTCCAGCTTCTCCTCTTTGCCAGCAATGCAAATGTCTGTTACCCAAAGGCTATTTAGGAAGAAGCCCATCATGATTGTAAGTGATATTGTAAACAACATCTTATGACCAAATATTATGAAATCAACAGACCACAAAAAAATAGAAGTTGCTGGAACAGATTCCGCCTTTGCTTTCATGTGACTATCTAATCTACCCTGATCTGCCAAGTAATTTGAAAGGATGTTACTGTCTGAGCTCAGCACATGGATATTACAGCACCTCTCATATTTGCTGGGTGGGCACAGTCAGGAAAACGCATCCTAGCAGGAGATAGGTGCTGGTAATGCAATTCCCTGTTACAGCTCCTTAGAGGCAGAACTGGCTGTAATGAGCTTGTCTGAGTTCTGAAAAGATTAAATCTTTAGAATTAAACTTTTAGAATCTTGATGGGGGGTTTATTATTATTTGTTCTGAGAAACAAGTACGTGCTATTAATGGGAGCTGCAAAACTATCACATCTGACAAGGAAGGAAAGTACTTGATCTTCTTTGTAAGACACCTAAAGCAGAGATTAGCCTTATCCTCAATATTTGTCCTATAAACTGTCCTGTAGCAGTTACAGTCATGCTCTCTCCTGGGGTGTGGGAGGAGTGCCTGGAAGCACACTTCCCTGGGGTGGTCCTGGGAGGCAGTGTGTGCCCTTGCCAGCTAAGGTGCACCGTGGGGTCAAAATCCTTCCTCAACTTCCCCCGTGTTTCCAGAGATTAGTAACCAAGTGGCTGAGCTTTACCACAAATAACCTGCTGCTGTCACCTGATGTCTTGCTCTGGGTGCCGCTGCTCGGGCCAAGAGCAGGGCGGAAGCCACGTCTGCCCTTCGCTCTCGTGTGTCACGGCGGAAGGGGGATGGCTCCTGCACTCTGGCCCAAGGTCAAAGGGAGGTGAATGGCGTGTTTCCTCATACTCCCCTGCCGGGACGGGGAGTCCAAGTTACAACTGAGTTACCACAGCCGTCCCCAGGCAACTCACTCCTTCCCTGAGGCTCTCACAAAGTGTGATTAATTACATGATAAGGATAGGAAATGGGTCAGAAGGGAGCACTAGCTTTGTGCAGAGGTTAACTGTGCGTGTGGCTCTTTTGCATGGCCCAGTGCTGCACATGCTCTCCAGTTGCCTCAGACTTGCACCCTCCAAGACCCCACTGATAGCAGGATAAGACAGATATCTAAACTTGTGGACTTAGTGTTGCAGTTCCCTGGAAGCATGCTGTAACGTGCTTTTCTTTTTGAGGTTGTGGTGGTCTTAGAGTAGAAACGTTTTCATCTGCCACCACCAAACAACCACACTAAGTGTCCAGTGTGGATGGAAGGTAGAGACTAGAGACAGGCAGTAAGTGAATGTGTGACCACAGTGTGTAATGAGTTGTAATCACCACGGTGATGTCATCATATTAGTAGTTATGATGATGAAGGAATGCAGATTCGTTACCTTTCTCAGAAGGTATTTCAGCCGTTAAAGAGTCTGGCTTGACACACCTGATTTCTTTGAGGTAGTGCCTCACCTGATCGTAGAACCGTCCTGGCTAAACATCTGTCTTCTCATAGTATGAGAGATATTTTGGAAAGCCATCATGAAAGCATCCTTCCTTTCGTGTCTGGAAATCAGCCCCGTCCTGACTGAGCAGAAAGTCCCATTCTTTGGAGCCAAGGAGGAACAGTTTTATTATAAGTTTACATAACTTGAAATACTAAAGGCACTCTAAAACTGGCAGTTTGGAAAACTTCACAACATTATAAACCACCCAGGCTTCAGCAGAGAGAACAGTTTATCCTTATCATATAACTCCACAGAGCCAGCAAACAATGCATAGCTCTGTCAGCCTTTCATGAACTTTTTGGTCAACATGATGAGTTTCTTAAGAAATAAAATAACCCATCATCACCCAGGAAGAGGTATTTTAGACCAGCTTTAAGACACAAGCTTATTCAGAGTTTACCGAGTTACTTCTTTACGTAGAGTTGTATGGTGGGAAATGGTTTCCTTGCAGTGCATTTGCACCTGTCTAATTTTAACTAAAGTCGGCACTGTCTTAAAATATTCAAACCAAAATCAAGCCGTCATCTTTCAGTTGACGTATAAGCTTTCAAAGGCAGAGAGAATTCCTTTGTCTCTACAGAGCAATCTCCATGTGCCTTGAAGCATGAGGTTTTTCTTACTAGGCTGCTTGAGTTTTATCAAGATCCACTAACAAAATCCACTGTTTTCTTTCTAAAGAAATTATTGGAACATTTTCCCCCAAACTTGCTTGTTTATCTACTGAACTTAACTGGGTAATTTTAATCAAGTCCTCTCATTTTTACTAAGATCTGCCAATTTTATTTTGCAGATTGTTTCAGCATGAAAGGTTTCATGAAGTCCGCCTCTGCCAGGCCAGCCAGGAATTGCCTTAAGCTTTCATGATTGGGAAGAAAGTAGGAAGTATGTGATCTCTTGAAGAAACGAGAAATGCATTTTATGCTTTCAGGTGCTCTGGCACAAACAGAGCTGAGGTTGGGATCAAGGTCCCACCCTTTTGAGGAGCCACAGCTTAACTTCTGTTCTGTACGTGTCAATGTTATTTAGAGTAAATAAATACCATCTTGTAAGTATTTGGGATAGAGATGAAAGCAGAAGGCTAAGAAAGGTGTCTTCTTCTCTTAGTGCAGGGAAATTTCAAGGGATCCCAGGACTGTGAGATACCCTCCCAGGTCACCGATTCAATCCATCCTAATAGAGTACTTGGTGATCATTGCTTCCCACTAAATAGTTCTACCACTTGCCATGCTGCTGCACAGCCCTTATAAACCCACTGGTGCCATCACTGCACCCTTGAAAGTAGGTGTCCCACACCAGTGATCCCTGCTTGCAAGAATCCACCTCCTCAATAGCCGCTTGATCACCTGCCTCAGTGGATGCCCGAGGACAGATTTTGTTCTTCAGAAGTGCAGGCCTTCCTCTTTGTTCTACTTCAAACTAAACTCTAATGCAAAGAAGAATGTGAGCGTCCGTGCAAAGAGTTACTGGGGACCTAGGATAAACCCTAAGACATAGTCCTTTCAGATCAGCTTGATGTGCGTGCACTGGCAAAGCATCATGGATGCTTAGGCAACCGTTATCAGATTTCTGTTTATAAATACAAGACTTTGAATCTGGCTTGAGCGCTTCTACTCACTAGCAGGCAGGCTTCCCCCCAACAAAAGCACAATAACAACCACCACAAACAATCGCTGTTTCACCTCTCCCACATTAGCTATTAATAATGTTAATTTACTTCCTTTGAGAGATACCATATGTTCCCCTTCCTGATCCCTCTACAGGCATAAGAAAAAACTAAGGAAACTAGAGAGACTCCATAACACTGATGGCAACATCCAATGTCTTATCAGGCTTCCTGTTGTTGGGAGTATCGTTTTCCTTTAAAGATTAATATTTACAATGGTTACTTAGTTATCTTAGTTCATTTGGTGACCATTAAAGATTCCAGCCCTGAATGCAATGAATGAACCTCTTTTTATTTGTCCTTGATGACTTATTTGCCTTGTGCCTCGTCTGGCTGAAAATCAAGGAAAATAATTACTGGGTTGGGCTTTTATTGCCATTTCATATGAGGGCTCAAGTGCATATTTCTGTCTGGTTTAGAATGACAGCACTGACCCCCTGTTTCTGCTGATGTTTGCATATTTAGGAATATATATTTTGTGATTAGAAGCAAAGTTAAAATAGGCATTTTCCTCTATTTTTCTTTAGCTGCATGCCTGGTTTTAGTACTCCTTGGGGGAAAATGAGAATGTTTTGCATTTCATCCACAGTTGTGGCAGCAGCCACAGTATGGGCTCACCCAAGCGAGTTTTGGTGGGACAGCAAAGGCAGTGTGTGCCTGGCAGCTGTGCACTGAGTAAAGTAACCATCCAGTCCAGGCCCTGCCCTTTTGTACCAGCTGAACTTCAGAGGGGTTTCTCAGCAAGGACAAAAGACACAGTCATTTTTCTCTTATTATTTTATAATAGAAGCCCAAAGGCGCAGGAAGAGGCAGTCAGTCACTCAGTGTGACACAGCTGGGGATCTCAATCCAGCCACCTGCTTCCAGAGCTACAGAGGCATTTCTAGGCATGATTTCCTAAGCATGAGGGATTTGGAATACACCTTGAGTCGTCTTTGTCCCTGTGAAAGAGGAACACAAAAATGTCCTTGTACTCACAGGGGTATTAGACCCAGCCCTTGAGAACGATACCAGAACAAACATGGCCCATATTACAAATTGTTGTGTTCTGCATTTGTGCTGGATATAACATTACCGCAGGGCTGAACATCGGTGTGTGAGTGGTTTTCAATCCATCCTGTTTTTCTCCTCAGCATGGACTAAAGACGAACCTTGCCTTCGCTGGAAGTGGAAACTACAATCATTTCATTGTCAACTGCCCTTAAAATGGATTAATTTCCATCTCTGTGAGTGGAGCCTCCAAAAGTGCACTTCTGATGGTAACCTCCCCACTGGCCACCTCTCTAATGGTATTTTCTCCAGTCCTCTGAACCACAAAGGTCAGGATTACAGTCAGGGCTGTTTGCAGCCCAGAGGAGTGGAGGGCTCAGCGTGGAGTGATGTGATAATCATTTTGCAGCATGTCTGCATGCTCTGCATGTCAACCACTAGACCCTTGTGAGCAAGCCCATTCTCGGATACAGCTGGCTCCTAGAGAAGGGATCATTTATAATTATGACATTTCCAAAGTTCCTCTCTGTTTTTCTTCCCCTTTTCCTTCCCAGTGCTAGCCCTCATCCCAAGTGGTGAATATGGGACAGACCATCTCAGCTTTTACAGGGGGAGGCTGGTTTTCTAGTTTCTTTGCAGAGTGCTGTCTCATCCTGAAACTGCATATTTGATGTGTTTTATAATTAATTCATTTGCACTGTGACAGATGTTTCTGATATGATAAGAAATGTGGCCCAGGGGCCAGTGGTGCTATAGAGCTGCTTGTGTTCCTCACCTGCATTGCAAATGAGAGATTGCTTTCTTATCTGTTAAAAAACACGAGCAACTGCACATATAAATAATACACCACAAACTGCCAGCTGTTTGTGCCAATGACAATTTTAAAAGAATGGCTCCCCCCATCATCTGTTCTTTTCACTTTTGCAGAAAATACGGAGCTCTTTTACAAGTGCAGCAGAAGATTTTTTTTTCTCTCTTTAAGCTGCAGACAGAGTAGTTTAAAATAATTACATATGAGCAAAACCAGCATCTGTATTTATGGTACAGGTAGTACCTGATTTTAAATTTTTTTTTTAATTCCTTGTCCTTTTCCTGCATATCTCTGACATAAAAGAGAAACTGTGCTGCTTTCTGTTTCTTGGCAAATCCTTCATACGGAGCTCCCTGGCTTTCAGTGGCTTCAGGGTTTCAGTTCTGAATGGTATGGAAGAAAGTTAATTAGCATTTAAAAATAATGTTTTCTTTTTATGAGAATGTGAAAGAGAACAGTAAATCATTTTTGAGGTTTGTAAAAGGTTGGAGTTTAGATAACTTGAATTTAGGTTGGAGGTAAAACCGCCTCTAAAACTGAAGACACAGAAACAAGCAGGCCTGCTCACTTGTAACCTTTATTATTAAGTCTTGCAGCCAACAGAACTTAAAAATGCTACCAGGTGAGGTTGTTCTGAGAACTGATGTTTTATTAGGGTAAAACTGAGAAATACTTTTCAGCATTTTGCCAGCTCCAGACAGAGATGTATTCCTGTTACAAGTGACCTTCTGGGAGAACTTGACTGCAGGGACATGATTCATTGGCAGCCTGCTGGTGACAGCCTTGTTTCTATTGTTCTAAAACTCTGGTTTCACATTTCTCCTGTTAGATAAGCTGCAACCATTAACTACACAGTGAGCTACAAATAAAGCGTGATGTAAGAATTAAGCTTATTATCTGATCGGCAGCATGGGACACTCTTCCAGGTTAAGGGTTTGAGCAGAATTTTTTTTAAACAAAACTTTGCCTTTTATTACATTTCTGAAAGCATTGTCCTCCCGAAAGATAAAATACACTTTTGGAAGCTGCAGTGTGTATATATAGTGTGAGCTATAAATAGTATGGAGCTAGTCCTACACAGTACCAGTGTGCAGAGATGTTAAGGACAGATTCTGATCTTTATGGCTACGGTGGGACTACTGAGAAACACCAGTTTAAAGCAGTGGCTTTCAAATTTAATTCAGTACGTTCAGATTCACACCAAGATCAGAATCTGACAGGGGACTTTAAATGTGTTTTGAGGAATAAAGGAGTTTGACAGCCTCAGCTTAATCTTAGTTTTAGTTGGAGATTACATATAAATTTCTGGAACTGTTATTTGGGACTAATACCAAGGCAAATGAATCCACTCTTAAATGAGAAATAGCTTGATTATTGTGCTAGCTGAAAAATAGATCTACGTACTCCCACAGCTCAGCTGTTGTAAGCGAATGTACATGGGGTTTAGAAATGGCTGCTATTCAGTTCCTTCTGACGGTAAGATGACTTTCAGCAATTGAATGATTCATGATAATGTTGATATTCATGCAGGCTATTCAGCTGCCAGGATAAAGACCTCAGTGCCTGATCAGACTCTTTTTCTTCGGGCATAAGCTGGTTACAGGCTGACGTTGCAAACAAGTTCTCTGGCTTAAGTGTTATCTTTCCTGCTACAATGGGCTGGGGGCCGTGGGGAGGGAGAGAAGAAGAAAAGTACCTGTTTATAATGGGTTATCGACCCTGTGTTATCTCTTCTGCGTAAAACCTTAATGACACAAAGCATGGTAGTATTATTAAGGGCATACAAGGCAGGGTCAATGCCAGGGCATTAACCTTACTGAGCAAATTTGTGATAAATAAAATAGATCTCTTGTTTCCACAAATAATTTTACAGCAGCTTCTGATTATGTGTTAGAACTCACTGTCCTCCATTGCATCCTCTCTCACATCTGGACTGCAGGAGAAGGGGCTGTTTGCACCATTTGCTTGTGCCCTTTAACTTCAGTGCAGTTTTGAGGCCCAATTCTGGATGCCTAAATCCTTTTTTAGGTCCCTCAGGTACACCTTAGAGAATGAGTCAGGCCACCCACACAGCAACGCCGGAGGCGGTGGTGATGAAGGTTGCTGGGCCTCGGTGGTACGCGGCAGCTGGCCGCGTGGTCAGCCCTGCTGAGGTGTTTTGGGTTTAGTTCTGTGGCATCTGGCTGTACAGGGAATTGCAGGAGGCAACGGAGCAGCTTTCGTTCATGCGTTCCCTTCGTTCATTCCTGGTACCTTCTGGAGTGCTTCCTGTGGTGAGGTCTGTGGTGATCTCGGGCATAACTGGATGTGTGTAGCTTCCTTCCAGGGATGATCCCTTCCGTAAGATTTAACTTAAAGCTTAAACTCATCAGACTTGCCAGTTGCCTTTACAGCCAGTGGGGTAGGACTTGACTTCTACGTGCATTTAGTCTCTCGTGTGCTGTCCTGTCTCAGAGGCTGTAGAAAGGGGGCAGGAGAGGCAAGAACAACCCATTTTGTAACCTCCTACCAGCTCGTGAAACACTGGGTGGGGACACTGCAAATGGGCCATAGAGAAATGCACTGCAGCGCAGGGCCCCGTTGTGGATGCTGGGAAATGGAGCACATCTTAGAGCTGTCTTCAAGGTGCTCTAGTTCATGCTAGAGAAAAGGAGGGGACCTGAAAGGATCCAAAAATCATTTTGTCTCTCTAAAACTGCTGTGCCCTGCTTTCTATCCTTGCTACGCACATGCAGCTAGTATAGCTGGGAACAGAGAACTGCCTTTCCACAGGCACACTGATGGTCCCAGACCAGTGACACACAAATCTGGAAATTCACAAAGTACATCAGTGCAGCTCACTCAGATGCCATTGCTGTGAACTCCTTTCACACTCCCCAGGCACTAGCCAGGGGTAAGGGCAGTCCTTGCTGCTCTTCCCAGGAGGTGACTGAGCCCACCCATTGGTCTCTGCTGGCCTCCTGGATTTAGTTCTGTCTGCACTGTCAAGGCACATTCCCTGACCGGTCTCTGTTGCCTTTTCTGCAGAGGTGCATTTCGTGAAACAGCAGGAGTTGGCCAGATGGAATCCCAGCCTTCCTTTCTAGTTCTGCACCCTCACGTGGTAAACGTCTTTTCTTTACGTTTATTCCAGTGGTTCTGCTTGTCAGCAATAGCCCAAGAGCTCAAACTTACAGGTGAGAGCTTTCCACTTCCACGGCCTTAGCTCAGGTGCTGACTGTGGAAACATCTCCCCCTGCCTTCAGTTTGTTCCAGGCAGAGAAGGGAGTTTCTATGACAGGCACAGCTCTGTTATTTAGGCAAGCCTGAGTATTTTCCCAAATAATTTGTGAAATAAACTCTGAATGATCAATAGCACAAGCATGTGACTCCAAGTCACTGGACAGCAAGCTATTTAAAAAAGCATCCACTAAAAAAGCAAGTCTGAAAGACTATCTGGTGTTAGAAAACACTTAATTTAGAGAAGTGCCCGTCTCATGAGCGAGTATCATGTCACAAGGCAATACTGCAGCGTTTCTCGAGGTTGGCGCTTAGAAATAGGTTCTGCTTTTGCACATGACACATGGGTAATGCTATGTTGAAAGTAAACTTGTTCAGATACAGGTTCAAATACCCGTGGCTTCATCTCCTTATGTCCAGCCCACCCCCCTGTGGCTGCTTGACCCCAGCATCACTGGCTTCTTCTGTTGATTCATGTGGTCTTGTGCACTACTAGTTTCAGGTTCCCTGGTCTTGTTTTGGCATTTGTGCCTTTCAGCACCTTCAAAGAAAGTCATCTTAATTTCATCAGCCTCCAGATTTGTAGGATCATTGTCATTTCCCAGATGTACATAAAACGTTTCTGTCTTTGGGATTGGAGATCCGTGTCTCAGATGCTATCTGTTATCATAATATAATATAGTTAAGCTTCTTACTTTAAGAATTGGTACAGTAACGCTCCTGCTCTCATGTTGATGCGTAGCTGCACTCATTTTCCATGTCTCCCTCTTTTCTGCTGGACTGGTTTAGGGAATAATACGCCAATGAAAGGCAAGAAGTAACAGATTATGGTGAATTATTCCTTTTGCATCCTTGTTATTTCAAAGAGTTCATCCCCTCCTCTCAAGGACTATATGGATTTTTCAATTTCACAAGTAAGATCTTATTTTGTTTATTTTGTTATTTGTTTATTTTGTTTAGATCCTTTCCCTTTGACAGGTACAGGATCACGTGGGAGGCCCTGAGTCTTTTCTGACAGTCATTCTTACTTAGAATTACAGAATTTTTGTGAGTTCACATGCCACTTTGCAAGGTTCTTTCACCGGCTGTTTTTTCCCCTCTGTATAGTTTATATGGATAATGGGCACAGATTCAGAAGTGATACGAGTAAAATGAGCAAACATTATTATCTTCCCTGTACTAAATTGAGCAGAATGGGTCCCTTAGCATCACTCTGTGCACAGTCCTTGGCAGCAGGAGCCTTACCAAGATGAGCCAGCTCAACTCTCATTCCACTGGGAGGGCTGTCAGAGCGGCCAGCAGAGTTCACTTTAGACTTTCTCTTCAACTCTTGCTTTGTGGCTGCTGTGTGATTGCATGCAAGGTTTCTCAAAAGCACTTTCATCTTTGACACATCTTCCCAACCTCACCCCCTCCTTCTCCTAATTTAGTCTAGATTAGGGTAGACCTTCTAGTACCCTGAAGTCTAAAACTCATACATTGAAGATATCTGCTGGAGACTTGTCTGCAGTGGCAGGAGAGACCTGTGGATGTTAGTGACGTGAACCACTGTGATTATATGTGTCTTTGAAAGCTGCGAAGGAGACTGAGATGAACTCCACTTTCCTATCCTTTGATATCTTCCTTTCCTAAAAAGTACTTGCCAATGTTGTATTACAGTGGATCAGTAAATCATATGACCTTGCTACTAGAAAAAAATCCTGAACGTACCTCTGACAAGATTGAATCCAACAACTTCCAACACTTCCACATGCTGTTTGGCTTCTTTGGGTCAGCAG
>NW_010388834.1:66351-67781 GCF_000710305.1 Buceros rhinoceros silvestris | reverse complement strand
CAGGAAGAGCCCAAACATTAGCTGAATGATTTTGTCATCTTCAAGAGAAAAATCTGTTCCAAGCTGGGGGAGTCTCTTAAAAGGCCCCTTTGTATTTTCTTGGACATTTTACAAATGCTGCACTGTGTACATGAGAACTTCACCCAGACATGAAATACGCACTTCAAAGTGTGCTTCCATACACCACTAAAATAAGAGCCTGTGCATCTGGTAAATCAGATGGGAGTCTAACCTGCTTATACAGACCCCACGTAGCTACGATGGCTAGGATGCAGTTAGTTTTTCAGGCATAAAATTTCAACAGCAGGCACTTTTCTTCAAAAGGAGGGGTTTACCTCGACTGGTCAAAATATTTTCAGTAGTCCCCCTGCATTTTTTATTACATTCTGTCCAGTCTATGCAGAGTTGGGGACTACAATCCTTCTTGAATGAGCATTACCAGGATGAATTAGATTATGTTGGTTTTGGTATGTCTTTTCCATTTAACAATACAGTGCTTCCTTTATGTAGAACATTATTCATAACGATGCACATTTTCTAACCACGAGGTTGGATTAGTGTCTGCAGATTTGGGATCTGTCCGATGTTCCATCATCTCTAGTAAAATTTTTAATTCCATCCTAGTTGAAGCAAATCCATACACACACATATATATACATAAAGGCAAAACTAACCACAGCGAGACAACTCCCTGAAATCTCCTGACCATCTGACCCTCCCTGGCTGAAACTAGAGAAATCTTAGAGATTTTTTTCAGAGCTTGCTCAACTCTGTAGCAATAATCACACCAGCTTCTCAAGCCTGATCGCTTTGACATCTCCACCACTTTTCCATTTCATAAAAGCCCAGGAGAAGGTGGATGGCAAACCTGGCCTTTGTGCTTTGTTATAATCATAGAATCATAGAATCATCTGGTTGGAAGAGACATTAAAGATAATCAAGTCCAACCGTTACCCCTGCACTGCCAGGGTCCCTATACCATGTCCCTCAGCACCAAATCCACATGGTTTTTAAACACTTCCAGGGATGGGGACTCCACCGCCTCCCTGGGCAGCCTGTTCCAATGCTTAATAACCCTCTCTGTAAAGAAATTTTTCCTGATATCCAACCTAAACCTCCCCTGGCGCAACTTGAGGCCATTCCCCCTCGTCCTGTCATTCTCAATATGGGAGACAGTGTGACAACAAAAGACAGAAGGAAAGAGAAAGCTATTTGCAATTCAGCAGGGATCAGCAACCTTTCTGAAAGTGCTGTATGGTAGCAAACAAGCGATGGTCTCGTGCAAATCACTACAGGCTCAAACAGGAACTTCTCCTTGCTGATGATGCGCTCTGGCCCTCACCAAGTTTCATTCTAATAAAGCATGACTTCGTTTTCCTCATTTGCTGGCCTGAACTGCCAGGCCATGAGGCTTTGCCCTCATATTTGAG
>NW_010388834.1:55395-66288 GCF_000710305.1 Buceros rhinoceros silvestris | reverse complement strand
CTGAACGCCAAGGCCATGAGTCTTTGCCCTCATATTTGAGGGAAATAGAAGCCCCGATGTTGTCTTCCATTGTTGCCTTTCATGCTGAAACATTTTCAGCCTAATTTCTTTTATTGGCAGCAACTGAAGTCAGGTGCTTAAACATCAGATGGAGACTGAATAATTGCAAAAAGGGGTTATACCCAACTGCCTCTTATACTTGCACGTGCCTGAGTGGTGCAAAGCCACAGACCTCAAATGTCTTTCTCATCTCTGTCTCCTCTGCTGGTGTTCAGTACTTTGATCCATCTCAGTTGCATGGATGGTGGTAGGTCCTTTCATACACTTATCTTAAATTGTTCCTCTTGGACTCAAGATTTATATTCTGTATTTTCCCGAGGCAGGTATGAAGACTGGCTGCTCCCAGGTGCCACCACTACTGCTAAGCTTCCACTTTGCATTCCCCAAATTCCAGACTGGTGTGTCTAGGCAGATATCTCTTAGCTGTTTAAATTGAAAAACAGTAACATTGAAACACGTTGAGGTCAAACAGAAAGTCAAACAACTGCTTTAAGCCTAGAGAAAGAGAGTACCAGGTGAGAGAAATTCTGTGAGCGGCAAAGCTGAAGGAACTGGTCTTTAATGCAGGAGCAGAACCACCTCTACAGAGCCACGTCGGCTGAGCAGGGATATGACATGAAAATAGGAGAAATAGGTAGCTGAAAAGTCCCCATTGATTTTAATTCCAGGGAAATTCCAAAGCAGGACTAGCTGTAGCACATCCAAACTGCAAATGTTCTGAGAGTTAAGCATTTTTAGTAGTGTTTTCAAGATCTGTTCTAACCATTTTGCTGATTTTTTTTCTCGCCTTTGAGCAAAGAGCACAGAGTTAGAAAACTGAATATTAAAATTTTCGCTAACCACGCATTCTCAATGACTGTAAAGAGGAAGGCAAAGTCGTGTGCAGAAAAGTGGATATGAGACTTCATGCAAGTGTGTGTGTGCGGCAGGAAGGATCTACAGTATGGGAGATGAAGCCGTGTTACTCTATAAGGCATGATTTGGGTATAGTAGGTGTTATATCTGAATAATCGTGTCATGCAAGTAGAGAAAACAATGATGTTTCCAGACTGAGGAGAAGCAAGATCCCTGCTTCATCCAGACACAGATGAACTTTGCAGCCGAATGCTTAATGCCATGTCAGGCCAGTTGTGATATAATTGTCTGTAACCAGAACAGTCAAAAGTTACAGAGTTCAGTATCTACTGTCTGAGTGACACCCAGAAATTCTTTCCAGACTTACAAATGAGCAAAGAAACAAGTTTGAACCTGAACTTCAGGGTAATCACACTGCCGAGGAGCATAAACAAACATGGCACCAACTGAGAAAATTATTCTTGAGGCGTCACTTTTGACTGATCCAGATGAGAAATTTCCAAAGTTAGGGTCGTGACCCTGAGGAACACTGATGGAAGAGAGGTCATGAGTCTGGAAATGAGGTTATGAGCCGACAAGCTTGGGAACTGCTGATGTAGACAGATGAATGGTCATGTCAAGGGGGGTCCCCTTGGAATACAGTTTCCCCCTCTCCTGCTTCAGAAACAGTAACAGTTTTAAAGCTGACAAGACTAGCTTGTTTATAGTGTGATGATGTATTTAGAAAAGTAGATCTCTACCAGTAAGCCCAAATCATTAGGGAGATGGGAGCAAGGGAAGCTCTGGACGGAAGGATGTAGGACAAGGAAAAGGGGAGGAGAGGCAGATCTGTAGGAAAGAGGATCTTCCAAGCAAAAATAAGATTTAACAGTGTCAATAGGAAGAGATGGAGGCTTTTTGAGGTTGTAGTGAAGTTTAAGTCTAACATGGAAGGTCGAATTCCTCAAGTTCCTCTTCCAAGAGGTTTGAGGGACATGTTTGCTTGCTTTCTCTGCGAGAAGCCTCTGGTGCTGAGCTGGATACCTTGCTGTGCAAGCTAACCTAGGTTTTGGTGGAATTAATGTATGGCCAGCGTAAGGTCTGTACAGCTAACGTGTACACAGAAATAAAGGAGTTGTCTTTGAGTGGGTCTCCAGATGGTCTGCTTTACTGTCCTTGTGTTTCAAAAGCTACTAAAGCTGGGCCCGCCCTGAACTTACGAGTGTTAAGAGTAACCCACTGCTGTTTGGAACTTCAGTGGTTTACTTTATAACACACAACTGTGAAAAAGAGTGGAAAATACAAGCAGACCAGAAAATTAGTGTAGCTTATGCTACAAACTTTGTATCTTGTCATTATTAAGAAAAGCATTTTAAGTTTTAGAAATGTTTGCTAAAGGTGTCTAAATGTTGAATACCTGACATTTTTCTTGTCAGTAGTAATAAAGGGTTGTTAGTGTATAAATGTTCATCCCAGAGCAGGGACTCGCAGTGCCTCAGATGCTGATGAGAGCTCCATTTCTCAGAAAGCCCCACAGAACCACCTTGTGAGCATCTGATTACTGCCACATGTCCCGTGTCAGGGTCTCTGCAGTACCTGTCTCCTTGCAGCCAAGCCTCTGATGTTCGTGTGAACTTGCTGGAAATCACAGAAAGTAAACAGAGTACTGGTAATTCAGGTGGGCTTTTTTAATACTAAACTAGCATCAGTACAAGAGGAGTGTCAGCACAATGAAATGGATTACCTTGAACAATCCCAGGGTATGGAGGAGATTTGGGGTAATCGGGAGTATAGCAATAACACAAGTTCAGGTCGGGGTGGGAAATGGGTCTGAAGTTTGATAAGCCAACACAGGCCATCGTTGAAAAGCAAATATTAGGTCTGTGTGGTGCAATACTTAGCTGTGACTACGTGCTAGGTACAACGCAGAGGTAAATTCGATACCATTGTGCAGTCTTTATGTAACAGTGTTATGTTGAGAGACATTCATGAACAGGGAGAGGTTTGTAGGCAGCTGCAGCCAGTGGTTTCACTGAGTGCTGTCTTTCAGGCTCAAAGATGGAGGGACTGGTCCTGCTCCAGTGCTGAGCAAGGTGCTGTGAGTCTGTGCTGGTCACAGGACAAGGCAGAACCAAGTTGTCTGTTTGCCCCAATTACTACTACAGGGACTAAAATATTGATCTAGAGCCACAGATGCTAGAGAGAGAGGAAGCCTGGGGACAGTGTTGTGAGCGAGACCCTGAGAGCAAGGAGAGAGAGAGTTTCTTAAGCCTTAAGCCCACTAGTGGAGCAGACCTGAAGAATCCTGCACAAGAAAATTCTCTGCTGCTGCCTGTTTCTAGCAAGGTAAAAAATTTGAACCTTTTTATGATTAAGTGAATTCATGCCAAGCCTATATACTTTCAAATAGCAGCTAATTGGTCAAGCAAGTGATGCCTACTCTTCAGGTCTGTCTCAAGGGCCTGGGAAACTTTGCTCTTGAAGGCACCTGATTTTGCAGCATGGTCTAGACTGAATTTGTAGGTAAGTCACAGTTAAGGCTTTTATGTGCATACGTCTTAAGGGCAAGCCATGAGGTTGTTTGCAGACTTGTTTCAGATGTGACCAGATTGGAGATACAGGCTGGCTCTGTACCAGTTCTGGTGATCCAGCATGGACCAGTCTCCACAAGTTTCTTTTCAGGGTTTAAACCAAGCCTTTGGTTTGTCTGAGAAATTCAAGGGTTTGTTTTCATAATTACCTTTAGTTTTGGAGCTGCCCTTAAGGCTATTTGGAATCCATTGAAACATGCTGAAATCTAAATAGGAGGCTTCTCTATTTCAGGTCAAATGCACCAAAATAAAGCACAGAGTTTCTGCTCCTATCACATGGAAGTTTGTTTTAACTTCCAAAACATGTTGTATTTTCTTTTAAAAAAACTGATAACTTCTCTTTAATGCTGACCTGAGAACATACAGTTTCAGGCAGGCTGGTTTTTCATGTCAAACCACGTGACTTTTGTTTCCCAAACACATTTTTTTAGTCTGCAAAATAACCATGGGGGAAAAAGTAGAGATCTCAGATCTCATCCTGATGCTGGAAATTGTCATGGTTTTCACATGCAACTAGTGACTACGTGAGGTGAAGAAAGGGTCTAGGGGCATGTTACAGGATGTTTATAGCCAGATTGTGTCGAGTGTTTCTAGCCCTGTGGCTGACCCAATCAATCTCTTTACATGCACTTAATCTCCAATGTTCTTCTGTAAGTAGATTTGTTTGTTTTTTCCCTTGATGCTGTCTGTAAACATCTCAAGGTATATGGCAACCTCTTTGCTGGGAAATTTTTCTAGTGGACTGGCAAGAATTTTTGATTCTCACATGCAGTCTAACTATTCCTGTTCTTAATTCTTCCTGTTACCGCTGATTCTAGAAGTCATCTCTGGACCAAAAAAAAAAAGTGTTTTCAGAAATATGTAAGTCTTGAGAATAACTCCTTTACCCAAAATTCAATGCTCATAGTTGAGAGGCAGACATGATATAAATGCCAGCTAAAAAACATGAAAAAATAAACAAGGGGCTCTTGTTGCTGCAGGCTATTATGGAGCAGAGCTGTAGAAACACTTAATGAAGCACCTTTAGGTTCTGAGTTTTCTGTTTGTAGTCAGCAGATCTTCTTTGTATTTCAGTATCAACAGGGTTTTTCCTACGGAGCTGTGACCTTTAATCTCATTATGTATGGATTCGTGTATGTGAACACGACATGAATTTGTTACCAAGATACTTCTTGAAGCAAACATCCTAGGGCCTTCCAAGTTGGCAAACTGATGCTGATTTCTGAGTCATCTCAGCCCAAAATATTATTCTGTAGTTTTACAATATTTTTGGCTGTAGAGGTAATGTCAGTCGTTTTATCTGACTGATACTATCAGGTGGTTTCCATTAGTTGTCTAATGTATATCCTAGAGACAGCCAGACACACACACAAGTCTGGATACAAATGGCACTGAAATTCAGCGGGATCCATTTTAGTTTATCGGAAAGGTGGAGCAGCTCAGCTGACTACAGCAACTGATGAATAGCAGGATAAGGCCTCAACAAGTTCTTTCAAGCTCGAAGTAACTTGCATCATCTTATTTGCTGCTTTCTTCATCTCCTTTCTTCTTTCCTCTTCTCCGTATATCAGCATCTTTTTTGAGTTCATGCAAACATACTGCTGCATACAGGTTTTTCTGCTGTGGCTGGTCCGGTGGTGGGACTGAGCAGACTCATGGCAGATCCAGGCATGGGCAGTATTCCCAACACACAGACCGTTTGTGAAAGGGGCTGGGTGGGGTCTAACATGTGTCATGTTTTCATGTTGCATTGTAATTCCCTGGTTTCTAATTTTATATAAACGTGACAATAAATTAACAACCTGTTAGCAAGTTCTGAGCGCTATCCTGGAACATGCCTTTAATAACAAGGGACTAATAAATGGTAAAGGAGTTGATTCCAGTTCCGCACTCCTTCAAAGAATCCTTTAACAATCCACAATATTTCTTGGCGATGCATAATATCTATTTCTGAACTCCAGCTGCAGCTGACACTTTAGTTTTTGTCCTACTGGAGTTGCTGAGGCTGTTTCACTTGACAGAGCAGCACATTCAAAGAAGAAATACTAAAATATTATGAATAAAAATATATTTAAAGTCTTTCCACATGATCTAAAACATGATTTCTCAAGATCTTGCAGAGTGTCTGTTGCGTCGCCAGCTGCAATATTAGTGGTACTTCACTTTACAGAAAAAGCACCAGAGCCCTGTAACCCTCATATAGTAACTGAATTGTAGATAGCACACTCAGCACACATAATCAGCAGGATTTATGCTGCATTCTCTTCATAAAGAATAAGTCAGTTGTCCCACACTCAGAGCATGCAGAAATTCTCAGAGAAAATGCAGCTGAGCACACTTACTTATTATAATTTCATTTAGGTCGTTTTGTTGCTGACAATGTCGTCATAAATTATGAAATTTCCTACCTTTGAGACAGCACATCCAGGCTTTGTAACGGGAGGTTATGGCTGAATATTGCAGTTTTAGAAGATAAGCGTAGGCTAAGAAAACTGATTTCGTGAACGTAAACTTTTTGCAGAGCTAAATTTTATGGAGAAGAACCTCACTTTAATTTCCAGCAATCAGAAAGCGAAACTCTTACACATGTTTACAAGCAGAGAAAGCTAAACTTCAGGAAGTCACATGATTTCCAGTAACACCCCATATACAGACTTTGAGATGATAAAATCAATGAAAAAAACCTGCCGTTACAAGTCTCCTGAAGCTAACATGTATTATCTCTGTGTGGCCATGCTCCCATATGTATGGCATAAGGCTCCTTCCCCCTTTGTACCAAGAATTTATATCACTAGATATTTCGGAGAAGTCACAGTCCCGAACTGAATGTGTGGTAGCTGATACACCGGGGACTTTTCTTTGGAAGTTCACAGCGCCCGTATCCAGCAGGAAGAAAGTACAACCCCTTGAGTACCTGACTGTTAATAGCTAAGTAAATAAGCAAATCTCAGGTAAATAACAGTGTAACAGAAGGAACAACTTCATCAGTATCAGAAAAGTAGAATCTAGGAAAGGAAGAGTCTGCTGTTAACTCTCAGGCACGTGTTTTTTGCCAGCTCTTCACCTCCTGTGGTTCCCAAATGACTACAAGCCTTTCTTCTTCCACCTCTGATATAGTATAGGTAAGAAGAGATGTTCTGAAATAATGTGATGTATGTTTATATTGTTGGATAAATAGTGCAAAAATATGCTTTTGCTTGTGTTAATCTTGCCTGCATGGGCTGAGGTCCTTGTTCAGCTCCAATGAAACCTGTTAATTCCTCAGGTCTGATGTGTTCCTGGTGCCTCCGCTGACTCTTCCAGGCATCCCTGTGTCCTGAGGTGTGTGTGGTCTTTCTCTCTGGATGCCTATGAACGCAGTGTGGAAAAGGCAATTGTGCAGCTCGGTGTGATTTGTCCCTTTGTTGACTCCCTGGGCTATGGTTAAAGGGAGATTCAGAAACTGTGAATGGAATCATTATATCAGATATGGTCCAAAAGTGCCATGTGTTTTCCCCTCAGAGAAGGAAGCTGAGCTAAGCTGCAATAAAAGCAATTGTGGCAATTTTTTAAGGGACTGGATGGCATAGGGAGAAAGCAATGTGTTGCAAGTGAGTAGACCCAGCCATGGGTACCAAAAGTTTTGAAAGCCTTGTGGTCTGGATAGTGACCAGCCAGGTTTTTTTTTTTAGCCTAAGGCTAAGCTCCACCTCACTGAACACGGAGTTTCTGCTGCTATAGAGCCCAAAAGGTGCCTTAGCATCCTCTGTCGCTTATCAACATAGAAACAAATAGAGTACCTTTGCTACAGGACGTTTGCAAAGAGAACTGGAGGTCTCTGCTGCCCATACCCTGCTTTCCTGCAGACTGCTGCTTTGATATATTTCTGCATCATCAAATTTCACCAAAATCTGTGGTTGAAGTGCAGATTTCCTCCAGGCGAACCTTGGGCTGATGAACTTGGCATAGGAGCCTGGCCTATGTAGAAGTGCCAGTGTTGACTGCTGGATGCTGAACAAGGTCTGAAATACAGGGGTCTGGAAGGCAAAAAATGGGTGTTATGCTGCCTTTCTGTTCTTATCGTTAAGATACTGGTTCGATTGAGCACCGTCTTTCACAATACAGCTCTGTGATGACTAAAAACCCACCCCTCCAAAGGTCTGTAGCCAGTTATCCAGGTAATGAAGAAGGGCAGGGAAAGGGAGGAGGGAGATTACTCACAGCTAATACAAAACATGTGCCAGTGAGACAGTGACTATTTAGTGTGTTTGTCTTTTAAAATGTGGTAAGTGCATGTCCTTAGAGCACAGGCATAACCTTAGGCACCAGCATGCTGTCAGCAGGTGTGAGTCCGTCCTGGCTGTGACGCAGCCAAAGCTGTAGTGGTAAGACAGAGTGGGTCAATCCATGGCCCAAATAATCCACCCATAGATGGATCCATCCATCATGTACAAGACATGATTTGGCTCCTTTCTGCATTAAAGTATCCGTTATCATTCTGACAAAATCAGAAGTCCTGCTATTTACATTGATGTTCCTCTTTAATTAGTAACTGGATTTGGAGGGGATCTTAAGATCACCTGAGCTGTATAATGTAACATATAATGTAGGTTTTTTGCATAAAATACAAGGGGAATATTGACGAAATGGTGTCGAGATTGTACAAAACTGTGCACCGCATGGCAACGCATAGTCACCTTTTGAAGATTACTTGACTTCAGTGGGAAAGTTGTATCTTCCTGGAAGCAGAAACATTCCTCTGCTGTGACACAATCTCACTTCTTCCATCTCCTTTATTCTTTCTGGAGAAAATACAGAAAGAAAGATGAAATACCCTCTTGTGACCCCTACATTTCAAGAGTCCTTAATGCTGCGTGTCTTCATGACAGGTAACTTTCTAACAAGCGTTGCTGGAGGAGTTTCACAGTTCCCATTAAAATGGTTTGTTGGCTTTAGGGCTTTAATCTGTAAGGTTAAATCTCTAACCAGAGGGAAGATGCAGACCCTTCAAGAGGCACTTAGCAGTACCTTCAGGATCAGTCCCTTCCTGCCTGATCCAGCACTGATACCAGTGGAAGCTTTACCCTTGATTTCAAACCTAATAACGCCTGAGGACTGTGGTTCATTCCTTCCTTCATCCCTTTGGTCAGTTAAAAGCTTACACTTATGTAAGGTGTGCAGAGTCTGTGTGACTGGGGGGCTTCGTGCCACACACGATGGGAGCTTTGCCCCAAGTGCTGATAGTCTAAGTTTATTTGGTGCAGTGAGTGAAAGCTGTAAATGAAAGCTGGGAATAGGCATGGCAGAGGTCACAGCAGCAAGATCAAGGGTTGCTGTGATTTGGTAGGTGAATATGCCGGTGGCTGTGCTGATTAAACAGAGTCACCAGCTGGAAACTGGAAGGAAGAAGTAGAGAAGAATGTGGCTGTGGGGAGACCTGGTGAGCAGAGATTAGGACAGTTCATGCCCAGAGGACTAGAGTAGCTTGTCCACTAGTTTCATTGTTTCAGGCATTTAAAACACACTGGGTTAATCATTAACAAAGATGCCCAAGGGAACAATGTTGTATCAGTTATCTTCCTGAGCATTTGACTGTTTTGATTCTATTTATTCTAGACAAAAGAGCTTATTTGTGATGTTTCATGTTTAGTCTGAATGTCTCTAATTTGGACATCCATTTAATTTGGAAGTTTTCCACGGATGCCAGTGAGACTGTCTGATTAAAGTCATGACTTATAACCAAACGCCTTTCTCGCTCCATGTTGCTGACCACAGCTTTGGTTATGAATTGTGAAAGAATGTTAAAATCCAGTGTATTTTTCTCTTTGTGGGCTCTGTTTATTTTTAACATTTTGATTGGACAATGAAAAATGTCAGTGATGCCAGTTGCAAGTCTTGAGGTACAAGTTTGCCTTTCAGCCATTGTGTGGGAGTGATTATTTGCTTTTAAAAACGGACAGCTGTGGATTTTTAGTTCCTTTTTCTTAATAAATTCTGGAAAAATATGGCCTTACATAAAAGCCTGCTGTTTGAAAGGTAAAACCAGGGCCAAGTTGGGACAATGACATCTTCTTTGTGTCTCGCTCACTTTTTTAGAGAGCAGTAACAACAAGCTGAGCAGAGGTTGGAAGAAGCAGCACTGTCGCTTCTGTTTCTCTTGAATTCCTTTCATCAGTCCAGTGACTACATGTGTCCCAATGACACATTCATGGGTCACGTGTCCAAGAATGATGGGCTATATGGAGGTACTCAGCATGGAAAGTATTCTAGGTAGAGACTAGTTACGTTGACAGGTTCCACACGTGATGTGAATTTGTATTTTCCTCACATGGACAAGACGTTAATAGCACAAGACTGAGACAGAGAACCAGACAGAGTTATGCTGCTCTTTATGTAAATAGGGCAACAAATACATTTGTTCTTGATCCTTATTAAACCCACAAACAGCTTCTTACTCTATAAGGCAGCTCAGACTAGCACATGAGACCTTTGGGAAATGCGGACCAGCACGAGTCAGAGCAGAGGCTTCCCCCAGCCAGGGTGCATGGTCGCGAGAGAGGAGTTGAAGATAAAAGGACACAGCACATGCTGTGGAAAAAGAATAGGAGGGCCAGATAAGTATTTAAAAAGCCAGTCTCGGGCACAACCAAACTGAATGCATGTTTTGGTTTTGGTCTAGTGGAAACTTTGCAATGGAAGAGTTAGATAGTTTTCTTCCTTGGCTCTGCCATCAAAAGGATGCTGCTGCCTTTCCCAGTCAACTTTCTTCCAATCAACGGGATCTAGATTTCTCTCTGCAGGGTACTGTTCTGGTTAGGAGGTCAGAGGGAGAAAAAGCTGTAACCATAGGCTAGATTATGCTGATTCTTCTCACGTTCATCAGTCACTTCCACTGTAATTCTTTCAGTTAGCAATGGTAGCAAGCTGTTGCCCTGCTATATGGGTTAAATATAGATAGAAGCACAAATCAGTGTCTTCTGTGTTCCCACTAACAGGAAAACCTGAGAAATATGTCTAGAGAGACTCAATCAAAGTATTCATGTCTTCTTCCAGATAGTGAATAAAAACACCTGGATGGAAAGGACTTTTATTAGTTGTGACCCTCCTGTATTAATCACAACTAATTAATTTCATCTTCAGCATCATGGAGAAGTGCAGAAAGGCTATCCCAGTTTGACACCTGGGATAAGTATGATATAAACTCCGAAGTCCCAAATATTCAGAGTCTCAGCTATGCTCTGAGCTCGTATTTATTGCTATAAAAATGGGAACTCTGGCCCTCTTCGGTGATGTGGTGACCCTAAAGGAAGATACAGATGCCAGGTAGCAGATTATAGGGTAAATTAAAAAGGAGAGCTATTTTATAGGAGGCTCAAATTTTGTATACTAGTGAAATTCTTACCTGAATTAGGTAATAATTCACACTCTT
>NW_010388834.1:42435-55309 GCF_000710305.1 Buceros rhinoceros silvestris | reverse complement strand
TCTTTCATTTGAAGTACGATTAGAAAATCTTCTGGTGGGCTCCAAACCATCCTAGGAAGTGTTGTCTCACATTTAACAGCTTTTATTTGAATGGGACATCCAGATAATCTGTTCCTAAATGTAGGCAAGGAAAGGAATACTATCAAACTGGTAGAGCAGACAACCAGGAACGTGAATCAGGATTTCTCTCCCCAGCTCTGTACCTGACATGCATTTGACCTTCATAAGTAATTTTCTTTTTTTCAAGCCTCAGTTTAACCATGTTTTTAAAATGAACAAACCGATGTGTATTTCTTATGAGGATACTGTTAGGGGGTTTGGATGTGAAAGATGCTTAACATATTATTAAATGGTCTTCATTTTTACAGGTTCACTCTCAGAAAGACATATTTATCATACATAAAATTCAAAACATTCCTCTGTGTCCTTAGGTTCAAATGATAGAAATAAATTAGAAAAATGGTATTTAAATGCTAAGCAGGATATGGCAGTAGGACTATTGCATTTATGTTCACACTGCAAGCAAAGAATTCATCATAAATGCGCCAGGTCAATATGATTTTCTATCATGCTCACGATGATTATTTACCTCCTGTACAATCAAAATAAAGACACATTAGTGGCTAAGAGTATTTACAAAGACTTCCAAGCTGATACTGTTGAGCTGCAAGGAAGAAATAAATTTTGAATTCCTCTGATCTCTTTTCTTCTATGTCTCAATTAAATACTCCACATTAAATTTCTGAAAATTTTCTGCCGCTATTTGTAATGGGTCAGAAATATCAGGGTATCCTTGAAGTGGAGCACTCTTCTCCAAGGCACTTTGCATAGCTTAATTAGCACAGTTATTTCTTTTCCTGTGCTTTCACTAAGGGCTTTCTTTATGTCAAGTGCTTCCTGTTATTAGGAATTGGAGCCAGAGGTCAACTGATGAGCTACTGATCGCTCGAGATAAATGTAATGCAATAGTTCATATGAGAAGTTTGCAAGAATCCTCTGGGGCCTGTATGTGCAGGGATGCTCCAGGATGCATGTATCTATAGGCTCTGCTCAGTGCAGCACAAAACACACGTGCAGTAAAGGACCTGGTGTGGCTGAAGGTCGTTATCAGATGACTGCAGCCATTGCTACAAAACTTCCCTGTATTCCACTATAGCAAGCAATGAAGCTTTAAAACTGTCAAAAATTATCTGGGACTCCTTTTTTTTTCTTTTTCCACATGCAACGAGGGACCTTCCCAAGTTCTTCAAGTAGCTTTCCTGGCCTGAATCCCCAGCCTTGGCTGTATAATTGCTATAGATAGGCAGTATGGCAAATGGTACTCACCTTAAGGTCTGGAGCCAGATGTCTGAGTCACAGGTTGGATGTCTTTCTGTCCAAGGTAACTGCCTAAGCAGGACCAGTTCTGGTTCTGACTAGTTGATATGTCATTAATATGGGTGCTCTAAAATGTTTACCTATGGAAAGTGAGATTTTGACCCTGAGATACCAGAAATCATTCAGACTAGTCTAAACGCAGATGATTCACATAGTCCGGCATCTGGCAAGGTCTCTTACCAATCCTTTTCTGGACATAGCCATTATGTGAATGTTAGCTAAGGAGTGCATTTCATACCGGGATTTTCCACGTGGTCTTTACTCATTACCAATCTGATAATGGAATGTAAAGTGGACTTGAGGAATGTGGTTCAAAGGACTTACACCATTGAACCTGTGTACCAAGCCTGGCTACGTAAGTCATAGTAATGACTTGTGAAGATACCATAAAATGGAGACAGCTTGTGCAGGACCACAAAATAGAAAATAAATAGCTCACAAGTGAGCTCATAACTGAGAAGGAGGAGCCAGGTAAGGGAGAGGAAGGCAGCCTTAGGGAGAGGAAGGCAGCCTTAGGGAGAGGAAGGCAGCCAAGGGTGCTAGAGGAAACAACTGTCATGGCAATGCTGCTGTGACAACAGCTTTCCTCCTTTGTCTCCCTGTAGTGGTCTCGCTAATTTCTTAATTTAGTTATCTATGCCCCTGAAAATACTGTGGTTACCTTTCTGAAGGCCTGATGGCAAAATTACCCTCAAGTTCTGAAACACTACATCAAGACCTCTGGCAACTACAAAAGTCTAGCCAGATTGCTGGATCTTATTATGTGAGAAAGGATGGGTGGGAAGCCATGGATAGTATGAGGGTGCTGATGCAGTGTGACATACACTGAAATCGGTCCAGGTTTACTGCTGTATTTGATGCAGACACGGAAAATCAGAGGCTCTCTGAAGAACAGCCTCATGTCTTGGGTGCTGTTAGTTGGTGTATTTTACCTTGCACGTTAACAATGCAATAAAACGTTATTGCTGGCAGATACCTTATTTAAAAAAATGCCTACCTGCTTAAAAAAAAAAGCCTATTTCCTATCTGTGGTGCTCTATGCTGCCCCTTTTTGCTAAGGGAAACCTGATCACCATGTGTATCAATTCAGACCCAAAGACACTTGACAACTCCTGTGTCTGTCTGCATTATTTGTTCACTGTACATTTCCCTTTACCAGGTCCCACTATACTACATGCTGCAGGACCTCCAAACATTAACATGGTCTTAAATGACTGAGAACGTAAAAAAAAAAAAAAAGTGAATAAAACAGTATGTGTAAATTGGCAAGCCAACAAGGCTGGGGTATATTGCAATATCTCAGGAGGGAACAGCCAGATCTGGGATGCAGCACAGTGACTGATGTTCCTTTGTTCCTGCAGCACTTCTTGACATTTCAGATATTGTGATGGGTAAATGTATTCCTACTTCAGCTGGCAGGATGATAAAAAAACCCCAAACCTATAGATGATGCACCTGTTTTTTTCTTTTTTCCTCTGAGGGACAAAAAGCTCCCTGACCCTGAGCACATCTTTTTTATTCATCAATCTAGTTGTTGTCTATATTTCACGTGTGCTTCCTTGAGCTGCCTATAGCAACATGCAGCACTTCTCAGCTGTTGTAAACTTGGGGATTTCAAAGGCCTTCCTGGTTCTAATGAAGGAGAGGGGCATTATATGGCCTTTCCATAAGGTTGAACTCCATGCAGAAAAAGCAGGGGACAATTTGTCCCATTGCCTTCATTTTATACATTGACAAACCAAAGTTTAGACAAAGCAAGTATTTTGACCTAGTTTACCCGGAGAGCAACGAGGAAGTAACCTAGAAAATATCCAGGAAATTACCCAGGGAATTCTCCAAGTGCAGTAAGACAAAGTTCAAACCTGAGTCTTCATCCTATGTGGTGTCTTCAGGGCTCTTCACCTCTGTTGACTTTGCATAGAGCTGTTTGGAAAGAACAATTTTAAAAACATTGCTTTTGGGGAATCTAAGCAGAGAAAAGATAATTGCTCATGCCCTGCGTGTTTTGCTTTAGATGGGCTCTGGGCTGCTGTCTCACACAGCGCATGACGTTACACGCTGAGTGGGTGAAGGGTGGGTGCAGTTGCTGCCAGGGGTGCCTGGGCTTGTTTGGAGGATTGTTGCCATTCCTGCCCGCTTCTGTCTCTGTGGTTCTTCGGAAACAACATGAACTATTAGCAATGGTGCTGTGATGTAATTCATTCAGGAGGAAAACTCACTCATAAAGTTTATGGTCCTATTTTCTCTAAGGCAAGACAAAGCAAATGGGCTGGAAGAGGAGCTGAGCTGAGAACGCACAGGGGCAGCATCATCTGTCCTATGGTCATAGCATGAATCTTCAACAAAATCTTCCTCTGGAGTTTCCTGGAACTAGTCTATCTGCAAAAGCACAGCCTCTGTAGTAGCCTGCTGCTGCCTGTGCACAGGCTACTTAGGGTTGGCATGGCAACACTAGCTTCCAGCGGGTGTAGGAGCATCCCTGAAACACGGCTCTGTCTGCACCCCAGTGCACCTCCTGAGTGCTGGGGGGGGAGTGTCATGGGAGCCACTGAATGGCTTTCCCTCCCCAAAAATAAATATTGAGAAAAGGGAATACTTATCTGCTAGGGCCTGCTACTGAAAACGGATCTCAGTTCACATAAGCAGGAAAAAGACATTGAGGCTTATTTGTATTTCTGCCCCTGAGCACAAAGGGGCTAGAAAGCAGGCGGATCCCACCGATTGTGTTCCTCCTGTTTGGAGATGTAATCGGCATCCACATACTGTGCCACAGCCTTTCCTCATCTCTAGGGGTTGGGTTGGGGCTGGGAATGGTGTATGGGGGTAGAAGACCTCCAGTATGGAGGTGAAGACTTCCAGGAGAGAGGTGGGGGAGGGCTGGCTCCTGATGCAACATCTCTCCCCTGTCTTCTGAACATGTAGGAGCAATGTTCCTGGGGGATGGAAGAAAACACAGGGTCACCTTGTTCTCTCAATTCCAACTTACCAACTGGAGAAACGCTCTGTGTAAACAGTACAAATGAAATGGATGTTTCACTCTGCTACTGATTAAGTTTATCAGCAAAGCCAACATGCACTCTGAACCTCTAGGAAAATATACAGAAAATGTGTTAAAGAAAGAGAAGTTGAGGATCCTCAGCTAAACGCCAGCTTACCACACCCTGGGTATCAGTGTTCATGCTTTGGGACGTGTCAGTCGCTACTCCAGCCAATGTGACCACAAGGTTGGGACATTGTAAGTTGTAACCACAACCTTGTAAGGCCAAATCTTGCCTGGGTTCTAGCTATTGTAAGTCCTATTGAGATGGATGAAAAAAACACTGCGGCAAAGGCTCTAGGGAAGATGAAAGCGTGTTAGAGGCAGCCAAGGAGCACAGCTGCTGCTGTAAAGCGCACTGGCAAGGCTGCCGGACCTTGGGTTGGAGGTGAGGCAATGGCTTCTCCAGCTGGTATTGTCCGTGAATAGACCATTGCCCTTTGCAAGGAAGCAAAGAGAAAACTGTGTCTTCTGTTTCCTTGACTGTGGCATTGATCCAGTGTTGCCTCAGCGGGGGTTCAGTCTCCGACACGGAGGGCTCACAGCTCCAAAGTGCGTCACTCTCGTTGCCTCAAGTGTCTGCACCAGCATCCTGTTACATACAGACCGTTTTGGCCAGCTGGATATTGTTGCCTGCAAGTGAGTGGCTAGGAAGGAGGTGTGTTTCACAGGGCTTATAATAGAAACCTTTGGCCTCCATGACGGAGAGATTAACACCATTCCTGAATGATACAGTGCGTGTTTTTTAAGCGTCCAAAGACAATTTCTGTTTACAGAGCGGGACTGGAAGAGCCTCGTGGCACTCAGGCTAGGGCAGCGGTTGTTGAGGATTCCTACCCCATTGCTGCCTTTTCAGGTAGCTTTTGTCCTGCTGAGTGAAGACTTGGAACACTCAGTGGATGTTTGAGCCAGGCTGTTGCACTTGTGCACAATCACACTGCCTGTTTCTGAGCCAAGAGAATGAGGAAATTCTTGCTTGTACCCCTATCCCTTCTCATCAAAAGAAGCTGCATCAGAACTTCTTTGGGGTGATTCTGTTTTAGGACTTCTGAAGTTTCTTTTAGAAACTATTTGGCTGGGATCCCCAGGAAGCTTGCCCATCCTTATGAAAATTTGTTATTGACAGTAAAGATCCATTTGCAATAGCCTTGGACTTTCTTGAGTTACTTGGATCTGCGTATGCAGTCTTAAATGCTTTGATCCATAGTGGTGTGACCTGCTAATCCCAATTATATACTCATGCTCAGCACCTCTGTCGGCGTACTGAGAGCTGGGCCTGTGCTTCTGCTCCAACCATGCCCACATTTCCAAGAAGTATGAAAGCTTTCTGAGCAAGGGAAGTATCTATTTGCTAATAGTATAAGTCCTTGCAATTTTAGTCATCTTTCTGGAAACCAGAATGTACAAGATCCCCTTTTTCAGTAATTGTGTTCTCGTGTCCGTGAGAAGCTTGATGCAAGTCAGCCATCCGAGCTTTGTTGAGTGGGGCATCATTCGTCATTTCACTGATGGTTGGATTTGCGTGATTCTGCTGTATTGTTACTTGCCTTCTTAAACTGCAAAACGTTCCTCTATATTCTGTTCATCATTTCTTGGTTTGTATTGTGCACAAATTCTCATGTGTCTCTGGCTTGGAGCACCTAATCTGTTACATGTCTCTAGTCAAAAAGGAGTTCTGTAGCGTCCTACTGTCAGGGCTCACAATTTAAGGTGCTTTTTCAGAAAAGTAGGCTTAATAAGCCCTCATGTTTTCTTATATAATTGTAGACTGGCAATAACCCATGGATATTCCTCTAGGTGGGATATATTTAGCTTGTGGTCAACTATTAGAAGGATATTCAGGTTCATAAACTTGCAGGGAACAACTAAGACTACAGTCAGAGGCAGGGATTTCAGATGTTTTTGGAGACATAAATTCAGATTTCCAGGTGCCAGCAGCACTGAAATGGGAAGGTAGATGAACATGGAAATCTACTATCTAGGATATTAACAATATGGAGCTCTCCTTGAAGGAAAGCGCGAGGCACACTTAGCATATGCAAAGCTGTATTAGATACTCCAGGAAGATCATGCTGCAAGTTGATGATGCACCTTCCTTCCCCTCTCTACTTCTCATTTTCTATCTGTATTGAGTCCCCCTGCTTTCAGAAATTGTTTACATCTCCTCCACAAACCATTACTACCCTTTTCTCTCTCTCATGCTCCTTTTTTGCACAATGTTTTTTGTTTATTTCATCCAGTTGACTCCAACCCTCTCCCACCAACACACACAACTGGTGACAGTGCAAATCACTGTTGCCTTTATTGGCACCAACCATAATCTGACAGAGCTGGTCTCTGCTGGCCTGGGATTTTCCGAGGGCTCCTGTGGCAGAGCAGGTTGCAGACCAATTGAGACATGTCTGGTGGTTCAGCCAGGTTTGCCACGAGGTGGGGGTGAAGAACAGAAACCGTCTGTGGAAATTTACTGACTCTCTGAAGATCTCATGACTTCTTGCTAAATCTGAAAATTCCCAGTGTAAGAAGAATCATTATTTCTAAATTCCCTGGGCAACCTTCATCATTTACCTGAACACTGCGTAGTCAGTGGCATTTTTTTGACAGCGATAGACAGCAACCCATCATTTGCCGAAGGGGTGGGAGATGAGGTCGTTAGTCAGGACACTAGTTTCTAGTACAAAGAACTTCCACACAGATGGTAAGTTTAAAATATATACATTCAACAAATTAGCACATAGCGTGCCAACTCTTGTGAAAGATGTGCGTGTTAGGAGCATGAGTGGGAGCAAATAGGGTTGTGAGGAATCTTTCTGCAGCTTCTGTTTTCAAACAGTGACTTGCAAAGAAGTCTTTTTCTTGTTTCTTTTTCTTTAAAAGGTTAATATGTATGAAGATCTTTAAATCTTCTGAAGTGGATCATGCTTATGACTAAGAGATAAGGAGGGATTTGCCTGTCTGACAAACTTCCCCTCTGTTTTTAGAGAAGTTTGATGTTTTCAGAAGTGGTAAAATGCTAATGAGTGTGAAATGCAGGGTGCAGTGTAAATTGGAATTCTGCCGGTTCGTGAGCTGAGCAGGAACTGTTGAAATGCTAGATGCTTGAAGGCTCAGCTCTGTGTCCCACACAAGAAAAGCCTCCCGTGGTGTCCTAAGCTCTAATTCTACTAGTACTTGACTACTACAATGTCAACAGGAATTTTGCTGTTAGGACAATTAATGTTCTTAGTCATCTTTATACCAGACCACATCATCTACCTGTCAGAATTAAAAGTGTTTATTTTAAAAACTGAGGGAGGGAGAGAGGAAAATGATAGAAGAAACCAGAGGAAAATGCCCTGAGTCTGTATTGTGCGTCTGGGCAGGGCACAAAGTGAATCTGAAATAACATCATTTCTAAGCAAGCCATGGCTAGAAGTAGAAACTGCAATGGTGGTAAGAGAGCACCAGTGCAGACATTCATTTTCATGGCTTGGCTTCGCGGACGAAGATTTGGGAAGGGTTTTACCCACGCTTACTGCAAGCGCGCTGATGGCTGAAAAGGCCAACGGTTCTTTCTGCGCTGTCTTTTCTCCTCAAGACTGATTCTACGTGTGCTCTCGAAGGAGACAGCAGCGTTATGTATGGTGTGTCTCCAAATCTCCCAATTGGAGGCCAGGGTGGACCGCTGATGGTGGTCAATATGGCCAAGGCTGAGGTATTGTTTCAGGGAGTCCTTATATCTCCTCTTTGGAGCTCTTCTCTTGTGGCAGCCGGTGGCGAGTTCACCGTAGAACACAACCAGTGCAGACAGCTCAAGCGCTGTTAGAGGCGATGGCCAGCTGAGCCTACAAAGCTCGAGCAGTGCACAGCCCTGATAGTGCCAGTAGTGCTGTGCAGGCTGGTTTTGCTTTAGTATTTTTGATAAGGCTTTGTAAAGACAAGGGACTGGCCCATGTAGCTGTATGGAACTCATGCAGATGGAGATCTGCCTACTTAAAAATGCTTTTAGGGCTGGGGATGAAGAGACAAGGGAAGAAGCTGTATGTGTTCTGTAGGGTCTTCCCTACAGTGGGGTCTGTTTTCTAAGACTTTTCTGGGGCACTACTGTGTTGAAAAACTAATTCAGATACTAACAAGTCTGTAGCAGTTTAGGGCAGGAATAGGATATTTGCAGGTGGATAATTATCTAACTTGATAATGATTATCTTCTGTTATACGCAGCCAAAAACTTGGTTCAGCACAACATTTAGGGCAAGTTACAACATACTGAGATTCTTCACATTGAAAATTCTCTACATCTGTCCAGGAAAGGGTAAAGAAGATAATCCTAAAGACCCCAAGAAAATATAAAAAACACTTAAGATTGGAAAAGGAAACCCGCAGAGAAAAGCAAACACAGTACAGGCAGCAGGACTGCAGCCCCATACGTCATATAAAATGAATGCAGTTCATCATGCTGAATTGTTCATGCTCAGACCATATATGTTCAGTTCCTGACAAAGTAATCTCTTTACAGAGCTACATAATGCAGCAGTCAGCTAAGAACGAGTTATAAACAAAGAAGCTATTCAGCTGTCAAAGCAATTTTCAGCTATATTAAAACAGAATAGGATGGGACGGATTCTGCCGAGCCTTCTGCTGCGTCCTGTCCTGGGAAGCCGGTGGCATTGCATGTGTGTAAATCACGTGGCGAGAGGGAGTGCGTGCGCGCACCGGCGCCTGCCCACGCAAACACATGTACACACACGTGCGCAGGATAATCGCCCATCGCCTTCTGCAGCTCCCGTCAGAAATTGTAAAATGCTTATTTAAATTGCATTTTCTGGCTGTGCTTGGGGATGCCACCAAGTTCTGGCCTTTCTGATGACGTGCTTTGTTTCCATAGAAACCAATGTATTTTGGAGAGGGAAAAGCAGAAAGAGACCGAGAAAAGCAGAAAATTCAGGCAGAATAAGAGGAGTGTGTGGTATGAATAGATCATTTGGGTTGTGGGGCTTTTAACAAAGTGATTTATGCCTAAAGGCAGTAAAATGCCATATTTATTTGTGGGTATGTCACTCCAGAAAAATTCAAATGTTTGTCCATTAAATGAACGCAGCATTCTATTTCCTCGTGTATACTGTCCACCATCAGGTAGACCGTGTCTGTGATGGAAGAGGCCAGGCTTCCAGGGTGCTTTCTGCTGACACATGACCTTTGCTCTTTGCTGTGTCTCTGCTGCTGTTAGCAGGTGTTTCCTGTCTTCATCCCCAAACTGGGGAAGGAGGCAGGGCCTGGGAAACTACCTATTTCAACTAAGGTTCAATGAAATACCTGACAAGTCTCCCATAAAAGAGCTCTGTATGATCTGTACCCCCCAAGGGGTAGGCAGGGCAGGGAGAGGCATGCTGGAGCTGTTCTGTGATTTTTCCCTTCTTGAAACAGCCAACTTGCCATTGAATCGTTTAATCACTAATTAAAAATCCTGGATAAAACAAGCTGTCTACAGCTTTCTGGCAAAAATCCCACTGACTTCAGTAGGGCCAAGATTTTACCCTTTCCTTGACTGCAGAGCTTGTTTGTTGACAATTCTTTTTCTTTAGCTGTTCTATGTGATTTATGCCAGATTTCTCAGACATGCGGTTTTTTTTTTCTCAAATGTTTTCTCACTTCAGCTCCAGAATATAGGGTCTTAATATGCTGGACCCCAAAAGTTAGTCCATGATCAAGCTAGCTGTGTTTCACCCACGTCCTTTTCTGCTGTGACCTAGATGACAAGGACTACATGTGAGGGCAGTACGAAATAGAGCAGCTAAAAGCCGCCTCGCACATCTCCATACAGGCATAAATTCGACTTGCAAGTCCCTGTTGCCACAGCTGTGTGGTGCTTACAGGGGTCCCTCGGCTGATGGCTGAGTAGCTGGAAAAAGGATGGAGCACAGTAGCCTAGAGCATCGTGTGCTTCATCACCCAGGGCTGAATGCCAGGAGAAGAAACAGAGTCCTCTGTCTGCATATCCTATACATACAAATGCTGTTGGTCACAGAGCAATATTCCTGTTCTATCTGTGCGTGTTCTTTGGCATGTGTTTGTATTCACAGTCATATCCTCTGTAATTTTGCTTTCAGAGTTCGCCTGAGAAGAGACTTATGCCGTTTTTGCCTGGAGCTGAATAACTCCAAGATGCACCCCCGCTGGCTGCTTGCTTGAAGGTAAGGATGTGCCAACAAACCCTGCTCCCCAGGGGCTTTTTGGCAAAGCATGCTCAACTTTCTGCTGCATTCTTCGTGAGAAGCTACTCTTGGTCACGCACAGTGCATGTATTGAGGAACCTGAGCCAAAAAAAATTGCCAGGACCTACTGCATTCTTCAAAGCTTAGGGCACCAGAATAGGAATCGCAATCGCGAGCGAACACCTTAATACCTTACCAACACGCTGGGTGGCAAAACCCACAGCAGTTGCCTGTAGTGTTGACATGGTTCAAGCCCATACTGTTTGACTTATCTTTGTGCACCCAAAGACAAGGTATCCAACAGTACTGACAGTTAAGCACCTTACTTTCTGGTTCAGCAACAAATTGTAAGAATAAAAAGAAATTATATGAAGGGACATAAGATGTTGTTGAGCAGCTCTAATTGTTGTTTTCCTTGGTTTTAAACTTCTAATTTTACAAGTTATGTGTTAAATGCTCTGCTTCACTTCTTTGTAACCAGACAGAAAGGAACATTTTGTGAAAAATGTACTTTGTGGGTAATGTAGAATTTTCCTCCTCTGGGGGATCCATCAGTGAGGATATTTACTGTATATTTGCGAGATCCCTTGCAGATCTTTAGACTAGGCTCTCTGATGTTCTTTCTCTTGGATATTTTATGGCTAACGTTTATTCTTCTTTTAACGGTGAGCTCTTAGAACAGAGGCTCAGTTCAAACTCCAGGCAAATCTTACTTCACTCCTGGCTTGCAGCTGGGCTCCATACAGGATTCCACAAGATCTCGTTCAGCCTTTTCTATACCGTTGGTTACAGTTCTCTAGGGGAACAGGGAAAATTACTTTAGCTTTAAAGTTCTGGATTAGTTTGTCTGTGATTTGCTTGTTCCAGAAGCTGGATGTTGTCTTTGATACTATGTCATTCTGTAAAGCAACGGTGAGTGCAAGAGTGACAGAGCCCTGCTCATGCTACCTCTGATTTGTCGCATGTACTTTCTGTGAGGTAATGAAATATCTTGGTCACTTCAAAACTGCTTATTTCTAGCAAGTAGCTAATACCTAAATACTAGATATTACGTGACGAGTTTGAAGGCCAGAAGGTAGTGTTCAGGGCTGATGTCTGTACTCAGAGTAATCCTTTGGAAGCCAATATAAATTTACGTGTGAATGAGAAGAATTTGCGTGACTGTAAGCTCAAAAATGGGCTGTTATTCAAGTACAAGGATGAATGAGAAAGGTTAGAAAAACTTTTTTTAAAGTCTGTGCAATCCAAGTGTGCTGTTTATCATCTTTCTGTACCAAAACAAAGTTTGTGATGTACTTTGACTTAGGATTTTCCAGAGTCATTGATGTAGTGCTGGTTTTTGTCCTCTCTCATCTTGTTTCCTGACTTCCTCTCCCAGGCTTTGGAATTCTTATCCCAGTTTTCCTCTTTTGCTTTTAATGAAATAAAAAAATCAGTGTTCTGACCTCAGAGTCTTCTTCCAAAGTAGAGGATTTTAAAATTGCTAAGTGAGACGCAGCAGGAGATTATGATACTTGGTCTAATATCCGTAGAAATGTTACAGCTGAAGTATTTATAATAATAAGGCTTTGTCGCTGAACCTCTGAATGCCAAGACTCTGAAAGAGGTAACTGAACCAGCAAGTTCTGGAAATATTTCCTAGATAAAACTCAGGAGGAAGAAAAGGAGCAGGGGAATACCAGCAATGTAATTGTATAACTGAGCATGCAATTTTCAGCAAAAGAATTTCTGTGTCAAGTTCAGTGTTTTATCTTTTGACAAATTGCTGGAGTAGAAACTGAAGTTTTTCAGTCTCTGTGCTATTCTAAATTTTAAGTTTTTTCTTTTCTTGATGTGATTTTTTTTTTTTTTATATCACTTAGTGGTGATGAGTCTGTGATCGCGTGGCGTGATTGGCCAGCTCAGTCATGCTTAATGTCTTAAGCCTTATAGATATACATTTGACTCAGGAAAATATCATTTGGTTGTTGGAAGGAGAGTCTGACATATTACTCAAAGTCAGTGAAATTTGCTTCTAATCAAAAAGTTTTGCAGTGGTTGAGGTCAGCAAAACTCACCTGGTGCTTGATACTCCTGCCCCCTTTCTTTCCAGGGCTAAATCTTGCGCATAGCATTCTTGAGAATGACAGCCGTAAGCAAAGTTTCCATCACGGAGCTGTTCTCAAAAGTAGCTGAAACTGGAGGCAAGGAAACATCCACCTGATAATGATCCAACATACTCACAAATATTTTCTCATATTTCTTTACTACTTGTCAGTTGTCCCTCCTC
>NW_010388834.1:40251-42242 GCF_000710305.1 Buceros rhinoceros silvestris | reverse complement strand
TCCTCTCCTCTCCTCTCCTCTCCTCTCCTCTCCTCCCTTTAATTTCTTCTTAGGTTTGTGTTTTGATGATGCCTGTTATGTTCCCTGAACTAATTTTTTAATTTATAGTAGTTATTTTTGAATATTGATGAATCTACATATACGAATGTAGATAGATAAAGCGGTTGCTTTTTTACAGAGGTTGATTACGAAGCAAGAGAGCAGTCCTGGATACAGATGTTGCAGTCATTTTTGTGATCAGTCAGTCTGCAGTTGCACCAAGTGACCTTTAATATAATTCATGCTGTGATGCACCAGTTGAGACTTGGCTTGGCTTCTTACTAGATGATGGTTGCTTTACATTATGATCGTGAGATATTTCCCTTCTTGTAAGAGAATTGGAGGTGTATTCATTGATTGGTTTTGTTAAATAGTTCTGGTTTTCTGTAAGATCTGTATCGCTGGGTAGCTCCTTCAAAAACCTGGTCCCATCTCCCAAGACGTTACCTCCATAGTATCTGGCAGTTAGATTAAAAGCAGGTTACAGTACAGCTTGTTTTGGATGAACATTTCTAAGTCAGCTGTTGAGAGAAGTTTCCCTGAGTATACAAAACCTGAGTTACACATTGTGTTTCATCAGGAGGTGTTTTTGTTAAAGAGTTGCCAGAAACAATACAAAAATTATTCTTGGTTGTAATGTAAACCTGATAGAAAACAATTGGTTCTTCTTGGCAAATGAAGTGTTTGGCATCCACAAGTATTTACATTTACCTTGTTTTTAAACTGTGGAGTGGTAGGAAGGTAAGGTGAAATATTTCCTAGATGCCCAGACTATTCCTAAGAAAAGATACATCATGGAGCAGAAATTCAGAAACACTCTCTTTCAGAGGGTACTACATGATCTGTACAATGAGACTGGGGTTTTACTGGACCTCCAGATCACATCTTTCACTGCCTTTACATAGGTTACACCTCAATTTTGTTTGTTTTGTTTCAGAGCTCTCCAAATTTTCATGGTATCAGCAGTTGCATGAGCTACCTTTCCTTGTGTTCCTGCTTTGATGTAATCCTATCCATCCCTGTTCTTCAGAGATTTTTTTTCTCTGTGCACAACAGAAAGTGACAGAAATTACCTTTGATTAACTTTGATGCTCTCTATCTTAGCTCAAATCACTAAGTAAACGTAAATAATATTTCTATGTCATACTCCTTCCGAAATGTATATGTTTGTTACTCGCACTTTTCCTGTGCTCCTGGTGATTGAACAAGGAGAAATCACAAAACACCAAGAGAGTGTTGGTGTATGTGAAAACAGTTGCACGGACCTTGATTCCAGGAAGAACATACACACATGCTGATAAACAGCCCCTTATCTAAGAAATACTTAAGTGAGTGTTTCTTAAATGAGAGTGCTTCTCTGAAACTGAGCATTTGTTTGCTGGGTTGTTTGGGTTCTTTTAATATTTCAACACCCTGCTGATAGTGTTGTGAAATGCTTGCTGGGCCTTAGCCAATCATCTGAATAAACTTTTACTTGCTTAATGATTTTATAACTCTTCTCTGTGAGATAAACTTGCCATTCGTTCATTTATCTGCTCTCCTGCATTTTGTCTACGACTTCTTGCAAAGTTATCAAATACAGCAGTCAGAACACGTTTGGACACTTTTCAAACTTCTCATAATGTTTTTCCCTGATATTGTTATTATTATTAAAGATAATTAATAATACATTAAGATCTCTTATATTCTTTGATGTAATTTTCCATTTTACATTTACCAGTGCCTATTCTATTTAAAGTCCTCTTTCATTACTCAGTGTGTGATATGCTTCAGAGGAGAACTGAGATCTTCCAAAACTGCATCCCATAAACTACAAAATAGTCCTTCTTTCTAATGACCAACCAGCCCCTGAAATTCAACCGAAAGTATAAGATCCAAAGTATGATAATGTCACTGCAGCCATCAAATCACTGAGTAGGGTTTCTTCAACTACAAAAGGATTGAAGAGGAAC
>NW_010388834.1:32573-40140 GCF_000710305.1 Buceros rhinoceros silvestris | reverse complement strand
CCTACACGTTGCAGGCTTCCTCGCTCTGATCGTTGGTATTATATTTCATGTTTTCAAGTACTCAAATAATGGATACAAAATTGGAAGCAGGAGGAAAGGTATAGAAATTGTACCTGGAGGCAGTGAGAGAATGGGAGAATTCTCATTCAGTACCAGTGAAATAAATTTCTGTCCACAGGGCATAGCCTTTGAGAGGAAAATAACTTATATGAAACCAAGGGCTGTAACGGCCTAATTTTGTTCTCTGGACCCAGGTAAATTTCATCCTAACACAATAAATAAATGCATAATATAAAGCACAATGCTATTTCCTGATTCATGATCTTGTGGGACTCCAACTAAATTTATATCACGCTGGAATTGTAATAACACAGGCTTAGTACCTATGGAGGGAATTGCATCTAGCTACTAAATGTGAAGAAAAAGTATCAAAAGGGAATGATTTAGAGGAGAATGAAATTCTCCTTTAGACTCAGTGGTGATTCTGCTGTATTTTCCCTTGGAAAATGGTCCTTTCTCATGCACATTTTTACATGTTTACTTTCTTGAGCCAAATTGAAAATAAAAAAATTAAAAAAATAAAAATTCCACCTGTCTGTAAACAAAATTCAGGTATTTAGCTATATACTGTCATTATGTTATAAGCTGAAAAGCAACTTCAAAAATTAGAAAGTTCAATAAAAATAGTTATTATAACATCACTATATAATAATACATAATGATATTATCTATATAGGTATTCATAATAATATGAAACTCTTTTCTTTTTTCTTTGCACTCTGTGTCACCTGAAAATGTTTCTCCAGGCTCAGGAACCGTTTGAAGCCCATATTTGTAAAATATTGTAGGAATAGGAGAAAGAATAATAACAGCAATGAATTATTTCATTATTACTACACTTGTCATTGCTGTTCTCATTATGACTCATTTGCTGTAACACCTGCAACGTGGCCAGCAATTTTCAGACCCTTCAGTGATTTTACTTTGTTCTGCAGAGTTCATAATGCAAGGACAGAAGTTGGGGAAGAAAATCTCAATAAGCAATTTATGGAGAACCTATGCATAAATCAGCAAGCTCTCTTGGAGTGACAGAAGCATGCTCTTAGGAGGGTTTATTCAGAAGGAACTTAGCAGATGAGCCCTGGGTGGCTGGACAGGCTTAGGATTTGGACCGTGGTGTGGTGGCCTGGAGCACAGCTGGAGTGTGGTGCCATGAAACGCAGGGCTTGGAGCGGGAGGCTGGAAGCTGCTCATGGTGAGACCGTGATAGCGAGTGCATGGAAGGAGCGCCAGAGCTTTGAAGGCTAAGTTTTACTCCATGCAGGTTGGGAGGCTGGTTGAGGAATTCAAAACCTCAGTACAGGAAGTACTTTGTGAGCCTTTGTCAGTAGGGATATGCTCTGAGATGAAGTGGGGCAACTGTGGTGTAAATCCATCTGGCTAGATAGATTTCAGTGCCGCCCAGCTGAGAACTTGGCTACTAGCTTACAAATCCCCAATGTTTCACACACTGGAGTACAAAACAACTGCTCTTTCAGACTATTGTGTAACTATGAGTCATTAGCTCCTACTTGAGGATGATCCAGCTACCTTGCCAAGGAACTGGAACAAAACTGTGCACCTCAGGTGACTTAGTTATACAACCCGGAAAACAAATTCCCTCTGCCAGCATTTCCTGGACAGTCTCTTGCATGTCCCAAGGGAGATGTTTGGTGCCATGGCCTGAGTTTCTCCCCATAGAAAGGCCAGATCTGTAGAATTGCTCCTTACCCAGTCCTTAAATCCCATTCGAGTTCTCAAAATAGATTCAGGAGGATTGTGCTGAAAGGGCAATTTTCACCCTCTATGGCTGAATCACCGTAACATCTGTGTTGAGTTATGGTACAGCTCAAACGTCGAGGGAAGAGGATGAAGATAGATCAGTGGCCAATACCTCTTTAAGAATCCACAAGAGCAAAGTAATAAAAAAATGTATAACTCAGATAATAAAAACATTATCTTATAGATTTCATACAAACTTTGCCTTAGGGAGGCCACCTGGCTTGTGTTTTACTGACACAGCTGTTCAGATTTTTTTTCCCCTTTACTATATAAAAAATAGAGAAATCTGAACAGCTGTTTGGGTTAATTTTGTAATGCCTGCAGTAAGTAAAAATAAAGACAAATGACATGAACAAGCAATGTGAAACTGCCTACAAATATGCTTGAAAAACTTTCCAGAATAATTCTTGGACCTCATCCACAGTGAATAAAGGTCTGTTGTCCATGGGAGAAGCTGAGCCAGAAGGACAAGCTGGGCTTTTCCACTCACTTACTGACCAGGTGTAGCATTAGCTGTCCAGCATCTCTTCTTTTCATGAAGGAGACTTGTTTAGATTGGGGCAAATTGGCAAATGCAGTTGTATGGGAATCAGTCCACACTAAGCCCAGTGACTTCACTGAAATAATTTTAAAATTCCAAAACTGAAACAACAAAAGTAAAAGACAAACCCCAAACTAATTTTGCTTAAAACCATCCATAATCAATTCCATTGCCTTCCAGGGAACTGATCCTGAAGGAGGTAATTGAAGGGAGTAAGGCAACAGAGTTTGTAAGGATGTAGGATATCTGGATAGGCATCATTTCCCAGTGAAAAATGTCATTTTTTGCTGTTTTCAAAGTCACAGCACTGTCAGGGGGGAGTCCATGCTGATTAGTGCTGCACCTCCCGACCCACAGCACACTAATAACATCCCAGCAGGTTGAAAAGGAGTCTCGTTTAACTGGGTAATGGAATGAAACAAGCAGGAGTCATTTTGCTTTTTGTTGCCCAGTGTTTCACACACCTCTAGCGATAAACCCTCTTTGTTGCCAAGACAACCCCGAAGAAATTCGAAATCCAGAACAATACCCCGTGCACAAGAAACCTCATATTCTTTAGTACACACGTTCGTTTTGAATGTCAGGAGAAACACTGCCCTCCACATCAACCCAGGTAAGTCCAAGTGAAGTTATAGGTGATGTCTGTAAGATTATAATGACTCTCATTTACAGATTGTTTTTTGTCCTGATGGCTGCCAAAGCTTGAGGGCCGGCACTGAGGCCAATGTTATTCCTGAAGTGCAGCGTTACCTAAAGCTGGGTAGACAGTAGGAGGAGGATTCCTGAGGGCTGTTGTGGAAGCAAATCGGGTCTGGGGCTCTGACTGCTCTCCCCAGCCTGTGCTGCATGCGAAGGAGTCTGCAGCAAGCAGAGAATGCCAAGCTGTGATGATCTGCTTTTACAGTGGTTTCTAAAGATTTCTCAGGCAGCCGAATGCAAGCTAGTGCAGTGATAAATGTCTTTTCCCTCAATAATTGGGATGGATGAGCAGTGCTCAGTCTTTAGGTCAAAGGAAATATAAATATAAGCCTCTTTACTTAAGGTCTTGGCTCAGTGCAGGACAGTGGAAGGTCTGGAGCTTTGGGTTTGTTAATGCTTATTGATTTAACCCCAATGAATGTATGTCGGACAAAGGTCCAGCAGGTCAGAATGAACATCTTTAGAGGTTCTTAGGGCATCCTTTTGCAGATACTAGCCTGCAAAACTTTTCTGTTTCTTAGAGAAAGTCTATGCACAGTTTGCAAATGTAAGCTTTGCATCTTCAAATTCTCCCCAGATTGTCTTTAAGCTTCCCATTTTATTTTCAGTGGCAGGTAATAAGTGATTTTTTTTCCCCCTGAAGAATGCTAGGAAGACTGTTTTAACCACTCTCAAAGTTGGCATTGACGTCCTCGTTAGGAATGACTGCACCCTTAGGAAGTAATCTAAGATCTCTATTTGGTTAAAGCTCTTTGATAAGTAGGGGAGCAGCACTTGGAGCAGGGGACACTGGATTCTGCATAGCAATGCACACATTCTACTGTGTGTGCCCAGTGTGAAAACAAACCCATTTTAGCCTGCTTTGAATTATAGCAGCATTCCAAAAATAAGCAGGAGAAACACCATCATCTTTTGCGTTCTGTCTTCTTTGGCTTTACACTAGATTCTGTTCCTTTGTATCATCTGCTTGTCAGGATGTTCCCACCAGGAAACTTGGCAGTGTTTAGGAGTGTATCATAGTGAACTTGGCCTTCACAAGGCCAGGGATCCCTGAGGAACTGTAGCCGCCTCTCTTCTGCTGCGCCCCTAGAGCCACATCACCTTCTTGCTTTTGCAATCGTGTGGGGGGGATCCAACAACTCCAGGAGTTTTGGCTCTAAAAGGCAACTAGCAAGCAGTAGCAGCAGGTAGTTTGGTGTACCAGGAGCACCAAACCAGCAGAACAAATGAGTTGGTGCTGAGGACTCCATGTCTGTATTATTGGCAATTGGGATTTTTAACCTGAGGCTATAGCACGAGCTTAGTCCTGTAGACTGAGCTCTGAAACTGTGCTGTGGTATGAACTACAGCACAGTAAGTCAGGCATCATCTTCTGAAGCACACACCTCATCAGACTAAGACACAAATGTAGGTAAGCATTTTAGGAGCAGAGGATTGAACTAGCCAGCACGGAAAAGCGAGTGTTGCATGTTAGATGTTCATGGCGAAGCACTCCAAGCTTTGATGGCTCTATCAGCACGTTCAGAGCTTTGGCTTCCATATATATGACACTCTGTCCCTGGCTGTGAGAGAAAGAGCCTTGTGAATGAGACATCAGGCTCTACTTCAAGCAGCAACCCTAGCAGGAACAGTTCTGTACTGTGCCTCGCTTGTCTTCCTGAAGAAGGAACTCTGCAGCGCATTGAGAACCATCTTACCTTCATCCTATTAAAAGACACATCCTGTTAGAGCTTTGGATGAGGCATCCCTGAACTCAGGCCACTCTCTGCTCCTGTTTTAGCACCTTAGGAACACAGGAGGTATGTGAAAGAACCACAATTTCATAAACTGTCGAGTGGGAGTTGGGGCTATTATAGAACATCCCGTTCCAGAAGGAAACAAACGACGGTCTGACGCTGCCGGGTAGTAGTGACGTACACGGCTGCAGCATGAGTCAGTCTATGTGAGATTCAGATATGGACCTAGAGGGAAAACATTCGTGGCAGCGGGAGGGATCACATGCTCATAGATGGAATTACCTCAGCTCATTTTTCATGCGGGTGTTAATACATTTGCTGCACTTCTTGAGCAAAAGGCAAATAGTAGCACAGAGGAAAAAGTCGCATGTAGGAGCTGTTCTATCTGTCTCTTCTTGCAGCCTCCTGCTTCCCACCCACACTCCTGCACAGCCGGTGATAATGTATCACGAGCCTTTTGGTATATCACTGTTCTGTTCAGTAAAATGGAATTTGTTGTTGTTGTTGTTACTGTTATTTGTGTTATTTTGAATCCCAAAGCGTGTCCCATTCCAAAGGCATAGGTCCATGAATGGGACAATTAAGTGAATTATTAGGAAAATATTGTGTTTATCACTAAAGCAGTGTCTCATTTTAACAGTTTATAGCTTGGCTGAATGCTTGTATTAATTTAAAAATGAAATCTGAAGCTTAAGGATCCTTTTAAGGCCCTAAAGGAGTCTGTAGAGCTAATTCGCTGGTATGTGGAGGATGTGTGATGATGTATAAATTATGAAATGAATTGTCTGTTTACTGGAAAGTTATGGTGGTCTCGTGGATAATGTCAGTCTGAGATAAGAAGCCCTGGCTGTGGTTTGAGGACAAGGGAGCTTTAGTTAGTAATACTACCTTGAGGTGTTTCCATCCCAGCCTTTTTTTCCGCACCATTTTCCTTGAGCTAAGCCCTCTCCCAGTTGTGCCCAAATAACTCCTCATGCGACTCACATCAGGAACTCTGAGGGGGCTTGAAAACCATGAACAAAACACTCTGTAAAATAGGAGGGATTTGGGTTTTTTTTTTCTGTTTGTTTTTCGTTTGCGTTTTTTCTGTTTGTGTTGGGTCTTGTGTTGGTTGTGGCTTTTGCAATGTATTTCAGCTAGACTGGCTCCCTAATCGGCGTGGCCCCCAGGAACAACTGCACTGGTCCAGCTGAAAGGCCCAAGTGTTGTGTGGTGGAGGGAAATGCTGACAGGGGCTGATGGTGGGAACCATTCATAGTGTTGCCATCAAAATCTGCAAATCAGTAAACCGTAGCTGGTAAAAAATTGCTTCATTCAGCAGCAAAACAGAACAGCTGCTGTGCCTCCAGAAGAAAAAAAAGGGGGGGAGGGGGGTGTTATTTGACTACAGAGCATGTAGTCAGGGTTGGAGAACAAACTGGGGGAAGGATTTGGGATCAGGGTACTGAAGTCTCATGGATAAAGGCGGCCTCAGAAGCAATAGCAGCCATCAGGTGTTTCCCATCTCTTTGTCCAGAATCTCATAAACGTAGTTGACCTTTTCCTGGAGGGGCAGTCAAATCTAAAGCAGAACTGCAGATCGGAGCATGGTCAGAGTGATGTAACCCTCGAACAGGACTGAAAAGGGAACTTAGATCGATGATTCAGAGCAAAGGCAGAACTCTCCTTGCACTGGAACTGAGAAGTTTGGTTTGTGCCTCTCTGTGTAACTGCCCTATTGATGTTTTAAAGCAATGCTGGACTGGGGAAGTTCACCCAGCACCCTTCACCACTAGACGTGAAGAGGGCTTTGCTGGTGCAGCTTAAACCAAGCCCATAGGTGAGGAAATGACCCTGGGATGGCTCTCATCTCCAGCAATACTAGCAGAAGCAAACAGGTATAAAAATGCTTCATTACACATTTTGCTTCTAGCAAAGCCCTGGCAGACCAGGCTGGCTGCTTCTGCCATGAAAGGAAGGGGACTGGCTTGAAGCACATGGGGTGCCTATCTCCCCAGTACGGCAAGCCCAGAGCTGGAGCAGTCTGCCCGTGTCATCATTATCTGCTTTATACTCCTGTCTCCCCTCCTCTGCCCTGGCATGAACACCCTTCCCTCTTATCACTGAGGTGGCAACATTTTGTTTGCACAGCTGAGCGCTCTTGAGCTGACTCCGTGCGTCCATCAAGGTCATAAAGTCATTCAATCCCTTGACCAAAATACCTGTAGCAGCCTCTGGTCAGAGCTACAGGACTGCTCTGCTGCTGGTGTATCTTGCAAAGCCAGAGGGATAACTTCCCTGCGGTACTGCAGAGCAACTTTCCTGGAAAAGGGAATGGTTTTGCAGAACCAGTATTGCAGAAAGGTAATTTTAAGCCCATAAAGAGCTCTTACTGCAGCCTTAAAGCACTGTTGAAAACCAGCCACACCTTCTCTGTCCCAGCCTCAGATGAAGCGCCAACACCATCAAATGGAGAGGTGTTTGCAGCATGTGTGGGTGTCCTGGGGTGGCTGGCGCAGGTAAGGACAGCTGGCAAGGCTTCAGCATGTGGCAGCACTCCTGAGAGGGTTTGCCTGCTAGCAGGCGTGAAAAACGGGGCTGCTGCAGCTGCTCATCCTCCAGCTCTGCCGACGGCAGCCCCCACGACAGATCATTTGCTGTAGCCATCAGCCTGTGCCGAGCCGTGCTCTCGGCTCCTCACTCTCTCCAACGAACAGCCTCAGCCATTATACTCGCCTCAAAGCTCCAAACAAACACCGAGACGCAGCCGCACCGTCCAGGACCCTCAACG
>NW_010388834.1:16616-32437 GCF_000710305.1 Buceros rhinoceros silvestris | reverse complement strand
CCCCGCGGAGGGCTGCAGAGGGGCTGATGTCCCCAGCCTGCAGCCCGCCGGCATGACTCATGTGGGGGAACAGAGAGCCCTTCATGGGCTGCAGGAAAACACACTTCGCGTGGGAGGTGGCGCAGGAGGGCATTGCTCCCGGGATGGGGGGGTGGGGTGGAGCGGAGCGAGACAAAGGTGCTGGAATGACCCTGGGAGCTTGGGAAGGGGGGCCACACCTTGACCCTCAGCACCAAGGGTTGGAAGGGGGTCACCTCCTAGAGGATTTCTTCGCTTAGGTTGTTTTGAACAATTCTGCCCTTGTTTTAAGAAAGGGGCAGGGCAGGGGAGAATGGTTTCATCTGAGAGGAACTGCCTGTGACTTGAGCTGCCTGAACTAGTCAGAAGCAGGGGAGATGGAGCAGGGGAGGATAGTACATGTCCAGAAACAGTATGTGGGCAGGGACCTCAAGCTCCCTTGGCAGCAGGAACAATCACGACTGAGGTCCATCCTGTCACTAACGCACTAGTAGGGGTGTCTCGCTGCCCTAATCCGCAGTCGGCTGTTCTATGTCAGCAGCACTGCAGGACTGCCTTGGGGCCGCGCACCTCTGTCAGTGGTTTTAGCAAGGCCAAGGTGAACCAAATTACATAAAAGAGGACAAGGAATACCAAATCCGCTGTCACTAGAGAAGGGAGGCATCTCCCAGCACCTAACAGAGCTGTTAAAACAGAGGGGAAGGGAGGGTGCTCAGGATCTGCATGTGGAACTGATGCTGGTGCCTCTTGGAGAGGGAGCTCATGACACTGCTTCTCTGTCGGTAAAGTCAAATTCATGAAAATGACAGCGCTTGTGATCATGCTGACATGAACGGCAGTTTCCGAGCATTTCCGAAAGTCTTAGAGATCGCCTAAAGAAAAGCACTGAGTACAGATGATGATAGAGTGCATTATATCTAATTATGTGAACTCTGGAATCAGCTATTTCCCCTTTCTTCCATCATTCTGGTATAATTGGAAGCAGGAAGACATTCACAAAAGAAATACTGTTTCTGTGAGCCACCCAATGCAACCCATTTTTGCAGATTTTCTCTGAAGGTTCAGAAGCAGCAAATGGAAGTAATCCTACAGAACTACATAGAGTCTAAACTGGCCACTGCATCTGCTTTTCCTGAATGGTTCTTTTATGTCTGCAGGGAACCAAGTGAAACCTCCAGATTTAAATATCATTGAACTGTAGGACTTTGGAAATCCAGATTCAGCTGTACATCTGAAGTTCAGCTGAAGTTAAGATTTGTTATCGTCAGTGCACATGCTGGGAATTGGGGTGACTAGCAAACATGCAAATTCGGTATCTAATTACGAGTCATAGGGGATCAAAATAGTCAGCTATTCTATTAATAGAGAGGCAGACAGAAACACTGAGCATCATTTTCTATAGTTGTGAGGTCACACTTGAGTACATTGATACAGTCATCAGGATTTTATGAAAATGCTCCCAAACTGCAGTTTCACAAATTTTCTCATGACCAGAGATTCACACCGTGTTTACTGTTTGCTATTTGCTACTGTCACTTTTCACTAATAGTCAGGAAAACAATGTCAGGTGACTGGTACAATCGATCCACCCACCTAATGAATAGGCAGGACTGAATAGTCAGAGCAAAGGGATGGTGAATGCCTTTGAGTTAAAGTGATGGGCCATGGTTTTTTATGGGTAACAAAGTTTGAAAAGCATCAGCTTTAGTTTCAAAATTATGTGCTAAGACAGGGATGTGTGCTAAATTTGCAATTAATATTATTTTAAAGAATAGATCAAACAGCTCAAGCAGATTTCCTCTAACTGACAAGTTCCATTAAACAAGAAAGCTCATTCTTGGTAGGAGATTTTAATATAACACTGAGAACAGAGAACAAAACAATGAATGGAAACATATCAGCAGTCAATTTCCTGAGTATTCAAGCCTGCATTATACTTTGTTCTTTGCTACAGCCACCGCTCGGTCATTATCAAGCGTATTCATGGGACTTTTTCCTATTGACACTCAGCATGAGTGTGGCTGGAAAGAGATTAAACTTTTGTGGCAGCTATTTGAATTTATCTGAAAACAACCTGCAAGGCTGTGGGGAACTGTGTGTCTCAGGGGATTTGCGATGGTCTGCAGAACCTACGGGTCACAGGTTCAGACGTGTGTTGGTAGCATGCAGGACTTGTAGCTCTACAGCGTCAGCTTGGCAGCTGGCTGCAGTTGCTACTTGCTGGCAGAGCTGGCACGGTCATGAAGCAATGACTGATGATGGGGCAGATGCTTGAAGTTGTTCCTCTGTTGCATGACTAAGGCATGCTTGTGGACCACAAATGGGGATCGCTGGGTAAGCCCTTGCCCATCAGCTTTTCCTCAGAAAAGGAGCTTCAGTCCTCCAGGGCTTCATCCAGTCTTTCTCATAGGCTCTAGAGCTGCTTCTCAACTGATACTTTAGGCTGACTCCTAGGTCATTCCAGGCCAGGTTATCCCTCACTCATGCTACCAGTGAAGCCTCCCTCATTTTGCTAGTAACCATTACCTTTGTGCTTCTCATGCGCCCCATACCTGGGAATCCACTGCAGTGTGGGAAGTAAGCTTTCTAGGAACAACTTCCTGTGCAAGTTGGCCTCTCTTTGCAGATGATATGGAGAGGATGTGATGAGGAGTGAAGAGCAGGGTCTGGGGGGCTGCTGGTGATGGCTGTGAGGGGTGGGCATGTGGCAAGTGTACTTATACGGGGAGGTGAGCAAGGTGGAGGTGCCTGCTGCAGAGCTGTGGGAGAGGGAGATGAAAGCTGGTAGCACCTCCAGCCTGAGGATATCCGAAAGGTTCATGCTAACACTCATGTAAACAGAGCCTTGATTTCATTCGCAGTAACCTGGCATTTCCTTTCTGTAGCTGGACAAAGTATGGGTAGAAATCCAGCTCCCCAGCTTGCAGTCCTGCTACATTCCTTAGACTTGAGCATGAACCATGTCTTCTTAGACAGTTCTCTGTTTCTGTGTAAAAACCATTTTAGCCAAAGATGGAAAACCAAAATCCTGTTTACTTACGCTCTTCATGGTCCCATGGAGCAGGAGCATTAGTGTTGGTGTTCTGGCTCAACTCCAAATAAGGTAATTACTGTGCATTCTGCCCTACTTACACCCCCCCGTAGTTTCAATTACAGCAATTGTTTTCATTTTACTTTCCTGCCCTGTCAAGTATTAATACAGTTGCTGTTAAGCTGCTCATGTGGTCCCTTGCTTAGGTGTTGTGTTTCCATGGTAGAGGCAGGCATCCTCGTACACATACCTCATTGGCACAAACTGATGTGATTCCGTAATGGAGCTGCGTTGATTTGCACCATGTGAAGATATTGCCTTCCTACGCAGAGAGCCATGTTCTTCTCTCCAGTTGAAGGCTCTGTATGAATGCTCATGATCTGTTTATTTTTCTACTCACTCTTCAGCTAGTTTTGCAAATAACCTGACGTTCCAGCAGTCGTTTACACTTATGGTTGCAGTGCTGGTTTATAGAGAACATGGTATGCAACTTTTTAATGTGCTTTTCCCCAGCTATTCAAAAGTGGCTCTCTAGGGGTATCTGAGCTCTGTCTCTCTTGGCCGTAGGCAGGTAGAAAGACTGTCATAATGTTTGATGGTTTATGTTATGAATTGTTGGCAAATGTATTCTTTAGAAACAAATCCCTCCAAATTTGTCAGAAGAATTAAGAACTGAAAGCTACATAGCAGCATGAGATTACATGCTTGTAGCTCAAGCCACCTGGCATACTGAGCATTAATGTTCACAGCGGAGGGCCGCAGCACTCAGTGTGCTTTTTATCTGATCAAAAGAGCCTTCCTTTCATCTGGTAAAGAACATGGCTCGAAACGGCGCGTTTGGGCTGGTGGGCTATGTGGTACTAGTACAGTGAGGTGAGGTTTGCTGTCTTACTCTCTAGTCTAGCATGTGGCCCATCAGATGGTTATCTCCATCATATGTACACACTGAATGGATTGATGTTTGGGTGCATGGAGTCTTGAGCAGGTCATGGCTCAGTCTGCTCAGCTGCTCAAGGCCATGGTAGCTGGAGCCATGGAGATCTTTCTAGTGACCTCCCACTAGAATAAGGCCCACATGCAGAGATACAAGTAAGCTGTCTGTGATTCTCTATGTAAAATAAGTAGGCATTACTGTTCCCAGCACTCCTGTTGGACAGTTTTCTGGAATGCACAAAATGCGTTCACGGCTCAGTCCTCAGCAGCTAAAGAAGCTGTGAGCAAATTCTCTGCAAACATCTGGCTGATTCACATAGGAGGCAGTTGAGTTGCCTACCCGTGTGTGTCTGGCACTATACAAGATGCTGTGATATACTGCAGTGTCTCCATGTGTGCCATGTGAGCTCTGTCCCTAAAAGAAGATGTGGGTCTCCTATAGGTCTTGCATTTTACCTGCCAGCGCCACGCAGGTACCTTAGGTGATCACAAGCTTTTACAAAGCTCTAGATGCCTATATTCAGACATCTCAAACCCACCCAAGTGAAGTGATTCAGCTGAACAAATAGTGATAAAATTTGTCTTTAAAATGAGATGTTGGGAAATTACAAAATCCTTTGTAAAATTAGTAGCATTTTTATTCCAGATTAGAGCTAAGGCTGCACCCTCAGCACCAGTGGGAGATGGGCTGACACCTTCATTTAGCAGCTGAGTGGTCTCCTGGTTTGGGGAAACCTGGGAATGGGATGAATGAATATCTGTGACTGATGAGTGTGTGTCAGCATCTCTTGTAGCCAGCATCATGCTCAAGGCAGCACTGAGGCAGGTAACTGTGGTAACTCCTGCCCTGGAAGCTGTTCTCAGGGTGGTACAAACTGCAGTAATCCTGAAGCCATTCCCACTAGCTCTCTTGCATTAAGATGGGCAGACATCTGGTCCAGCGTGACATGGTGGGTGTATAAAAGAGATACCAAAGATCCCTCTACACTTCCAGCTCCCATAGCAAGTGCAGATCAGCTAAGCTCAAGGATCAGAGAGCACCCTGTATCTCCTTTTATCTGAACTCCAAATTCTCAAGAGTTCAGGTAAACCATCCTGACTTTGCCTGTTCTCTCACACTGCTGTTTGTTCTTAACAATGTAATTTTATCCATGCAGGGAAATATTTTGTCTTCAACAGCTTCCCCAGACCTCTGAATTTCTAACTCAACAGTGGCACTGTAGGTTTAAAATGACAGTCGGCGTGACCTCAGAGCTGACCGCCACTCTCTCTTCCTTATGCAGTAGCTGTTTGCAGAGTCAGTGCAATTCTTTATATACAGGGGTTTTTTTACCCCCTTCATGCAAAATAAAAGGGTTTCGTTGTTTTCCCAAAGCAAACAGTCTGTGTCAGCTGTCTCACACTAACAAAAAAAAAAACAACCCAAAAAACAAAAAAACAACCAACCAAAACAGCATGAGCTTTTGTATCCACATCCATGAGTGGCAGGTCACAGGTTCCTGCAGGAGTGACGGGGAAGGTAAACAGCTCAGAGCACGCTGTGTTTGCCATGTCATTCCACAGCAAAAGCTGTCCCCAGCCTTTCTCCCTATTTTGCATCAAATCACATACTGCTTTGTAAACAGCAGTTAACGAAAAGAAGCCAAGTGATTGTTCTTCACCAGACTCTTATTACAGCTCAACCCAGACTATTTCCTTGCACTAAAGGCCAGCAGGAGTTTAGCCACCGTGAGCTAAATTAGGGAAGGTTTTAACTCTTGGGCTCAATATAAAACCAAGGAATGTACCTTTTGTATAATGCTTTTCCAGAAAAAGAAAGTCCTAAGAAGACAAAAGCCCAAGACACCGGAAGGTTTTATTTGTACTGGTCTGTATGAAGTCAGTTATTATCCTATCAATTGTTTGTGTAGTCACTGTTTACACAAGAGAAAGATGGCACATAAGAACACGTACCAGCAGCCTGTGTTTTCTGATGAGGCCCCGCAGTGCTAAAAGCAGGAGCGAGGAGCCTGGCTGCTGTCCGGGTGTCCCCTTGGCAGCTCACACTGGGGTTAGAAGGGACAAGATTAGCCACCTGCAATTTCGAAGAGCTTTAGGGATGTGCTGCATTTAGGTGGCTGCCTCTGTGGCACTAGGCTGGCATTGCCCTTTCTCCCAGCCATGCCCAGAGGAGGGCCGTGGTTTGCTGCTTTACACCCGCAGGCAGTTGCTTGTGGAGGGGGGGCCCTTCAGGCTGTGCTTTTGGTGCAGTAAGAGCTGGAGACCCCGTCGCTCCCTGACACCCCCGTCTAATGTTTGCAAAGGGTGTAATTGCAGTATCCCGCCCAGCTTTTGCACAGGCTTAAGAGGAGAACAAGCAGATGGAAATCAGGTTTAAACTGTCCTCATCTCCTTGAAATCACTCCTCAAAGAATTATTTACCAGGTAGTGTGAGCTCAGGTAACATACTCTGGACCATAACGAGTCATAAGTTTGCTTAGAGAGACCTGACCTCAGCTGTGCACAGAGGGGAAAAGGACAGTTTTTAAATCAATTTGCTGTCTAACCAGTTGCCAAGGTAGAGGTTTTGACAGAATGGATGATACTGTCCCTTCTTAGCTCAAATCCTGTCGGCCACATTTCACACCATCTGGAGTTTGTGCAGAGCCCGCTTTGGGAAGCCAGCCAGTAAAGAATTACAATAATCTAATCTTGCCGTGACAGAAGTGTGAATAACCATTTCAGAGTACGACTGGAAAACTACCACAACCTGTCAGTGCACCTTAGATGGTGGCCGAGAGCGCACCTGATGACACACTGCAAAGTGCACCTCAGAGGAGAAACAGGAGTGGGCTTGTACTGGGCACTGAGCTGAAAACACTCAGATTTTCATTATCTGAAACAAAGGGCAGAAGGAGAATGTCACTGCTGGGCTTAGGAGACGTGATACCCGCCCATCTAGGCTGATCCCCATGGACATCAAGGCACTTAGCACTTGTTGGGAAGGCTAGAGCTATGGTTTTACAGCAGTTGCTCCCAAATCACAGCATTTTAAGCCTCCGCAGCAGTCTCTGCTGAAAACCTTTTGTTTCGCACTTTTAATTTTTTCTCAGATGGGATAAGAGTTGGTTCAGTCTTTGGTTTCCAGTGTTGTGGAGTTCCTAATGGTGCATTTTTTTCTCCCACCCTGCAAAAGGAGTGCCTCATAGCTTTCCCCACATTGTTTGCCTGTGGCAAAATGAACAATTTCATTGTAACAGTCACTAAAAATTTTAAATGTCAGCTTTCAGGACTCAGTGCCCGAGAGATAAGGCATTTGCTTTAGTGATGTTCATGACTTGACAAAAATTTGCTTCCTATCATCACCTTGGAAAGATTTCTAGGACTCACCACATGTGCATGCGCTTTGCCACCTCTTAGTTCTCCTTGCACCACACTATCTTTGCTTAGTCTGGTGCATCATAGATGCTTTCTATTTCCATCATATGTCTCCTCTTTCAGTCTGGCTGCCATAGGGAGTGAAGGATAACTACAGAAACCTGAGTCAAACTCTCTGAGTAAGAAACCTGCACTTCACACTGCTTACAGAAAAATTCTGTGTCTTTTTTCAAGGGATATTCCCAGAACAGGCACAATTTGAGGCAAAACAGAATGACTGTCATTGTCAAGCAGGTGCCTTAGTGCTGCTCTGCAGCACTGAAGAACAAGGTTCTGTGACCCTTTTGCACACACTCCCAGGTTAAACACTGGGAGTAATTTGCCAAAAAAAATCCCATAAGCAAAAGCTGGTCAAGCCTGGCTCCATCTCTAAGCAAATGTTTCGTATTCTTTGTAATTCTCCAGCAGCCCATAGCAGGCACCACTGCTGGATACATATTGTGAAAGGGCCCCAGAACAGGGCTTGCTGCTCCTCTGTTTCGGTGAAGAGTTTTTCCCATTGTTGCTGGCATTGAGCTGTGTGGTCACTTCCAAGGCAGGCTGCTCCATACACAGGTGATGCAAGCTGTGGATCGAGGCAAGAGGCTTGCTGTCACTCGGTAAATGCAGGAAAGGGACCACCGTTCGGGGTAAATCCCTCAGTTCCAGCCTACCTAACCAGCAACCTGGTTTCTGCTTCGTGCCTGCAGTTGGTGCGTTGGATGCCTGGAAACTGCTGTGGGGTGTGGTACAAGGATGCTGATAGGATTAAATCACTGACTTCAGTAATTTCAGCACTCTTTTGCACCTCTCCCATTTTTATTTCTAGCCCACAGCCTATTGGAGCCACCTTTAGGCAGTAAGTTTACTAGGGCAGGGCCCTGACTTACAAACCTCATAATTTGTTTTAAACCAGAACTAACCTCAGTTTTGCTGGTTCAGGTCAGTGGAGTTATATCCCTAAATTGTGGGGAATTAGGACGAGAATAGCCCCTGTAGTACTTTGCCTCTGCAATACCTTGCACAAAGACAAGAGTTATAAAATAATTCAGGTGAAGTTTCTGGAGTGGTTATCATCAAGTCATGCACTGATGGACCGATGGTTTACATCCATTGCAAAGCATGGACTTCAGAGGAAACAGCCCCAGCGTCACTGGCTGGGGCTCTTAAAGAACATCTTCACTTGATATCCAAAAGTCCAGTGGCAAACTCCGTGGCTGTTTTATGCAAGAGTATGCAGAGCGACACCATTGTTTAAATCACCCATCTTGGGTTGCTTAGTGCTTCAAAAAAGGGCGGTTTGTGTGCATCACCCAGAGAAAGATGAGCCCTGACGTGCCACTCAAAGCCGTTGGTCTGGCCTTTATGGATCCAGCTGTAGGCAAGGGCTGGGGTGAAACATGTCGTGGGAAGGCAGATAACACAAACATGAAAGCAGCACAAAACATGAGAGCCTATAAATAGCAGGAAATAAAGAACAATACTGTGATAAAATCCATAAGACAATAAAGACCAATGTGGCAGAGACTGTTTCCCCCCCACCCTTCTCCAGAGTTTCTCCTATTTCCCAAAGCTGCAGAGATCATCTGACTGCTGTGTGGTACGGTCCGGTCAGTTAAGCACCAACTCAAGTGCTTGGAGACTTACACAAAGTATTTCAAAACCCTGTTCCTTTTTCTTTCTTGATGTCCTGCCATGGCTGTTGTGGTATTTTAAGCCATTCCCAACTCACCAGCTCGTCAGAGCAAGGAGAAAAGAGGGAAGTGGAAGAGGGGAAAAAAGCCCTATGGAGGTTTAGAGTCATTAACAGCCTTTATAGGGTTTCAGACATTTTTGTGGTAATTCCTTGGAAAGGACACATCCACGATGTGCTGGGGTTTATTTTGCCACTGGCATAAGAAATGAGACTGTTTCCAAGAACATGTTTGCTGTTTACCAAGAGGAGGGCAAATGTAACTAGCAAATGGTAACGGATGTGAACTAGGAACCTTGTTTACATTTTGAGTATCACCAGCTCCTGACCTGGCCCCTTTAAACTGGATCAAGAACCAAGCAAGTCTCTGGCAGCGACTCCACAGAGTTGATCTATGGCTGTGCAGTGGGCACTGCAAAGCTCCCTCCCTCTGGCAGCAGCAACTGGAGATAGTTAATTATCCTGAGAGAGATCCATCACCAGCAAGCCTGGATCTCAGAGGAACATGTCCTGTCAGGAGGCAATGCTTTGTGGGTCTCAAATGTCATGAAAACAGCTCACAAGTACACGTCTTGCTGGTTTGCAGTGTAAACTTCTCTGGGGACCAAATTTTCCTGGGTCTTTCTCCAGTACTCTGCCCCACGGTGCCCTAAATTCTGACTCAAATCTTCAAATGTATGGGTAACACTAACTTACGTGAAGGGAGTTGGGCTGATTTATGGCAGTGGAGGATTGAGGCCTTATTGTAGGGAACAAGAGGGTTATTTTGGCTTCAGAGTTTATGTCAGAGCTGGGACTGGAACTCGGGAATTACTGGGCAGGTCTCTCAGTTTCTTCTGTTAGCTTAAAAGAGGGAGTTGTGCTGAGGAAAACCTCCAAGAATATCCGATTTAATGGCAAATCCACTCTTTTTTCCATGACCGGTTCTAAGATGCCTGCCTGCTGATGAATGCTGCTTTTTGTGCTCAAACAATGGAGTTGCTCCCTCCTGGCCCACCCAATCCTCTTACAGGATCCCACCAGGGAGATGTGAGCTCGAGTTCGGGAGTGACGCAAAGAGGGAGAGGTGCATTATGCAAAAGGCAGCTGCTTTGGTTCGCAGGGATCAGGGGTGACAGCACGGGCTGAGGAGCTCTAGCGACAAGGCAGTCTGGCTGCCACTACTGCTATGTCACACTCCATCGCAAGGCACGGCTCACGGGGCATTTACGTCCCTCCACAGCTGGGGCCGGATTTCCGCATACATGGGAGTGTGTCCCACCTTATGCTCTTCAACTTTGTGTCCCTTCATGCTCTGTTATGCTGTTTCTGACTCTGTTTTGTGGAGGCAAAAAGCCTCAGAGGATCTCACATCAACATCATGGGCTGCTTCTGGCTGAGGCCTTAATTTGGTCCTAACTAAGGTCACCATTTTCTCCTGTAGGGTAGCTGGGCAGATATTCATGTTCCACTTCCTTTTTTGGACAGATAAGAACATTTTGAGCAGGAAGATGAAGCAAATGAGCTAATTCATAATCCTTTGACTCCTTCTCAGTGCTTTAACCCATGTCCACCATCTTTCCTGGACTACTGCAGGGTAGGTGAGAGTTCCTGGTGGCTAGACATTTGACTTCATCTGGTTTATGAAATTTTTCTCGTTCTGCCTTTCTTGATCATTAGCCCACAAGGCAGCTTGCGTGCCTTTCTGTATCCAACGCTTCTTTCTGCTATTTTTTTTTACATTTCCAGAAGGACTTGTTCCTTAGAACAGATGAACCACATACTGAGAAAACGATCAGGCCAGATTGTCTAGTGCTCAGCACCCACCGTTGAGGACAGATTTTCCGGAGAGCTCAGTTTCCAAGGAGGTATCTAAATAAGTGACAGATACTCAAACGTGGAAACATGCCCACTTGTTTTGGTGCTCAACTAGTGCTAGAGCTGCTTCGAAAAACTTGCTCTGCTATGGCTGTTCTCCTCTGCTTACGCTACAAGAATTCGAAATCTCCCTCTTTTGTACCCATGTCTCTCTGCCACGCTTACCCTCATGCCATGCTCCACCCCACAGGTCTCAGCTGGCCTCCTCCTGCTTGTTGCTGTGTCCTTCTGCTGTCATTAAAAGGTCAGCATGTACATACACGTTTCCTTCAAGAGGCCCATCAGGGCTAATGCCCCCAAATGCAGAACATATGTACAACATAAATTAATTGTTAAGACTAGTGCTTGAAGTTTGGTAATTCAGCCCACAGGATACACCATATGTTTGAAGTGTATTGTCCAAGTTTAGATTTTAAACTCCCAAGGGCAGGGACCACTCCTTCCTCTATGTTTACATAGCATCAATAAGACCAATAGTGCTTGGGTCTGAAGTACATTAGCCTTAGCCAATGCATTGTTAAGCTTAATAATGACTAGTTAACATTAAAGCACAATGGATAAAATATATAGACAAAGGCATATTTTGGCAGAGATTTTTGTCATGTTTTTGATGCCAGATTCCTACCCAAGTTAATAGTCACTGGACGTCTGAATCATTGACATTGTCTTGGAAAACCCACCTTTCTTATTCCACCATTCTGGTTTTCCCTTGTTTGGCAATTGACACTAAGCCATGAATCACTGTTTAGGGTGATTTAGTCAGAGCCCACCTGAGTCTAAAGTCTGGAAATAGGAAGGTACCTAGAAGAGATGCCAAATGGTGAGCTCTGGGAAACACAGGATCAGGTTGTAGATGGGCAAAGGAAAATAAAGCTTCTGAATGTAAGAAATTAGTGTCATTTCTTATTATTTATCTCACCAATTTGTAGTCTCCAGAAACCACGCTTCAAGGTTACTGTGCACAGGCCCTCCAGCGGGAGGATAAGAGAACTATAGGAATAAATCCAAACCCTGTCTGAACTGACAGGCTGTTTTTCACTGTGAGTTATGCAACATGTTAGTACCTCTAGGTATAGGACCAGTGGGATTTAAACTTGTACAGCAGATGGTGCGTGCATCATTGCTGGAATGCGCCTGCTGACCCTAGGGCAGAGCCTGAATGGACTTCAAAAGAGAGACTGAGCATGCTTCAAAGTGTTATTGTTTAAATGTTCCACTAAATGGGGACTCCGGAACAAAATATCTAGCTGAGGTCAGTCTGAAAAATGTCAACACACATAATGAGAAAACAGCATGTTGTGTGAGAAAGAATATTTCATAGGAGTATTCTAGCTATTTTGTGGTGAAAACCCCACTTTTATCACGTGTGTCAGCAGGTTGTCATAATCTAAATGTCTTTCCTCATGAGATGAGAGCTTCATTTGCTTTTGTTGGAAAGAGCAAGGTCAGTATATGAAGGTCAGAAAAGCCTTCAGAAAGTGTGGTTTGTCCGCAGGTAGGTATGCTGGGAGAACCATCAACCATAGCTATGGCAAAGGTGTGTTGCAGTACAGCATTAACTTAGCCTTGACACCCTCTCTCCCCCTTGTTTCAGACGAAATCTTTGTAGGAACCCTTTCTTTGGTTTAAGAGTGCGATCCTGTGATTTATAATTGTGCACCATGTTCTGTTCTGTTCCTCCCAAAGTCTGTAATACCTGCTCATAGCATATTCTTCCATCAGTGTAATCCACAAGTTTTGGCTTCTTCTTGCTCTATTCAGGGGAATTTCAGTAGGAAAAGGATTGGGTTCGTGTTAAAATCAATAGAGTTAATATAATCAAGGAAGGTTTCTTAGGCAAGTCAAGCTTAACAAGATCAAGCCTTCAGTAGGAAATTCAAGATTTGGCATTTGATGTGCTGGTCTGGCTGAGCTGCGTCTCAGGTGTTGTAGGTATCAGTGGTCCAGTAGCTTTTGTTCGACCCGAGATTTCCGTGCTGGCTACTGGCAATTCAACATGGGTGGCTGAAAAATAATTTCCTTTCCTGGACATTAACAGCAACAACCTGAACTTTCACAGCACCTTGTCCTGCTGGGGCATGCCTCTAGCTTGATAGAGACACGTTACAATAACACAGAGATAATAGCTAACCCTCCCTGCAGACGTAATAATGATCGAATGCTGGAAAGAGCAAACAAGACCCATGTTAAATAAAGGGAAGGGTTGTTCTTCTCACATATCAATATTCAATGAGATCAGCTGATTTGGCATGCTGGGGTGAAAGGAAAGCCATCAGGCAAAGTAAAAAGCTAAAGGGCTCTGGAGACCTATAAGAAAGCGAGGTGTCATTACACCGAGAAGATAACTCGGGCCTGTTTGCACAGTCTCTGTATCTTTGTAACGTGTTTTAAGTGACACAAAACTTGAATAGCTATCAATTTAAGAGGGTCAAAAATAGCATCCACACCCTCCCTGGAGTCCCGGGTGTTACACTCAGTATCACTACTCAGCTGTTAGCTGTGGCTCAGATTAAGCAAAAACTATAAAAATGTACCCGAGTACGAATTCAGCAGAGCTTTCAGGCCTACGCTTATCTTCAGTGTGTGCTTAACTTCAGCAAACATAGAAACTCTTTGTTAAATAAGACTTTTAGACCTGCAGAAAGCTGTTAAAAAATCTTTCAGAGCTTCACCTTTTCTATTCTGTTTGCCGAGTGCTGCAAATAGCTGATGCTCAACGTGTAGATTGTGGCAAGTATTTAGTAGTCAAAATTCAAAGGGTCAGTAAGTTAAAGGTGACCTGTGATCTCAGCCTTCCCAAAGCAGAGGACTTGCAACACATTTCTGATTAACATATTTGACTTTAGGAATCCTGGTTCCCTGGAAATATTGTCATTCCAAAACAGACACACTCTTAAAAGTCCCCAAACTTCAGCTTGTTGAACTGTTCACGGAGAATAAAAAGCATGAGTCAAGACAAAGTGAATTCGTTTCAAAAATCTTGACAAAACTTAGCACAACAGGGAAATAAACTCCAGTAAGCTGAAGGAAAAGATATTACATCCAGTACTCAGTTTGCATTTTTCAGTCGAGTATAATAGGACTATAAACACTTTCTGTCAACAGCTTACAAAGAAACTTATTCTGAAAGTGATGCATGGTGAGAACTTGCATCTAAATTGGGTACTTCTAAATTAGACTGAATACAGAACATTCCCAAAGGTGGCTTTTGGTTAGAGCCACTCAAGTAGCGCAGAAAAAAGTTCACAAATATTGAAAGAATAAACACCCCCAGGCCTCACAGGAGTCCTCCCTCCGTGTGTTGATTGTGAAGGAGTATTTGGGGGACAGCACATTTATTTAGGTTTGAGGGCAAGCAGCCCCCAGTTCCTGCAGAAAACATGCTTTTCGGTGTTCTGCTCTTAGAGTGCAAAACACGGCCAAGAGTTCTGCTGAACAAGGAAGGACTTACAAATGCGCTGGGTGAGGCCCACAATGCTTCAGTTCTCGGCTTCAGTAGGTGGCAGAGATTCTTTACATTCTCTTGCTCATTTACATTGAGCAAACAAACAGAATTCCCAAACTTCGAAGCCCACAGATTATGTACGTAGCCAGGCTATGTAATCACAAGTTCCCTTTACGGTTTTATCTTCCCTCTCTCTCTCCAGCTTTCCCCTGCCTGTATCGCTGCTGGTCTTTATTAAGGCCCGCATTCTACAAACATTTATGCGCATGATTTACTTTATGCTTTTAAGCAGTTGCAGAGACCTCAATAGGTGTTAAATAGATAATGCACTAGAACACAATAGAACTGCATATCTGCACAGATCAGGCTGAACCAAGTGAATTTACAGCTGTACAGAAAGTTCAGCACACGGGTAAGAGTTTGCAGGGCCTTAGCTTGTAGGATCTACCACAACTAGTACTTGTGTTTGTGCAGCACATGGCACAAAGGAATTCTGAACCTGACCAGGATCCCTAGATCCCAAAGTGCTGCAAGTAACCAACTGCTATAGGGACTATAATTAGGCACCAAACAGCAAGTACTCAAAGTGCACGAAGACTCTTACACAGGGTATTGCCAATACATCTGCTGACGTTTGCGTCTGTAGATTCTTCATTCAGACACTGCCTGTTTTGGGAATGCTGGAAGATTCCCACCACCCATCAGCTGCTACCTGACCTCTTCAAAATAAACTTGTCTTAATGGACATGTGCCTGGATCTCCAAAGGGACTATCAAATTTGGCACTGTGCTGCAGTGGGAAAGCCAAGTCTGGGTGGTAGTGATTGCTCGACATTCTTACTCTCCGATAGCCTATCGTTAGGTCAAGGTTGTGGCACGCTGACACGGGGCAGTGTGCCCCCTTCCTGCACACTGCCTGTCCAGTGGCTAAATCATCGTTATTCCAGACACTTGTCGCTCACCATTATAGAGGGGTACACTTAACATCAGCTAAAGGGAAGGTGAACGACTGCAAGCACTTTGTCAAGGCTTTGCTGGATATTCAGCAGCCACAGCAGTGTGACAGGCTGAGAGGCAGAGCCAGCAGCTGGCAAGGAATGTTTTATATAGCTTTATGAACACAAACTATGCAAATGTATTCAAAGGATGTTCTAGAGGCAAATTGGTTGGAGCCGTATTTGCCCAGATGGTCTTGAATCTGCTTGTTAGAGCCCTTAGCTTGAAAATTAGCTGGAACTGATGAGCCAAATCAGAGCTGACTTTAGGATCTTTGCATATTAAGAAAACCACAACCGGATTAAATGTGTGCATGTCTTGGTAGCATGGAAATTCATCTCTCAATGACTCCTCCCACTACTCCCAAGCCGAGGGCTATACAACACTTAATCTGCAGAGAGCTCCCATAAAGAGCTGGGCAACTATTTCGCCTTGAGCTTTTAAATTAAGAAA
>NW_010388834.1:9100-16503 GCF_000710305.1 Buceros rhinoceros silvestris | reverse complement strand
GAAAGAGTTTTCTCTTCCATCACTGTTTTTGATTTCTGTACCAGCATTTCATTTTGCCTGCGGAGGCACTCCCTGGCAGTGAACTCATGTCTTCCCTCCCCTGTTCTATGTTCCATTACCAAAGGTGAATAATCAAGAAAAATATGAAGAACAAGAGAAGTATGTACTCGCTTACTCAGATAATGAATGTGAAGGATGAAATCATCTCAATCCTGAATTAAAAACAACTACTTCAGAATACTATTATGGTGGCAAAAGATGCTGGAATGAGGTGGGATGTGTTGTGTCAATGGCAGTGGTACTTTTGCTTCCTTGGACTTCTTCCCCTTATAAGGACAAACATTGAAACCTTTCTTTCACCTGTGTATTGACTTTATACTCTAAGAAAACTATCTTGAACAGTGGTTTAAGCCAGTTTCTCCAAGACAGCTCAAGCGTATCTGCTCAGCCGCAGGGTGTTTTCACAGATTGGCTGTACATTTACCCCATTTGTGGCCACCTCTGCAATCATTCATAGAGTGAATTCGCCACAAATGGCAGCAGCTCTGCCATCTCCCTGCCTCAGTCACCCTATACCAGACATTAACTTGCATCAGCCTTGCCTCACGGCAGCTACACTGTGTCTGACCCCTGCCTGGGTGTACAAAGGTGGGAAAAGGGTGGGCCATTTCCTGCGCTTAAACAACTGAGCACTGTTAGCTCCGGGACAATTGAGCCTCTGCTGTTTATACTGTCTTTGTCTGGATAAACTGTATGGATGCAGTCCCAACACAGTCACCAGGAGATTTTCTTGCTGAGTTCCGTGTTGCCGGTATTTCATCTTTAATGTGTATTTTACGCATCCCCATCTTGAATCAGTATCTCGAGGTTCTGCATTGCTGTTAAAGTTGGATTTATTTTTTAATACTTCTCTTTTGCCGAGAAAACCAAAACTGGCACAGTTTTATAATGTATGATCTTCCTGATGTCCTACAGAAGATAAATGTCACCTCCCTGTGACACATTAAGTGATCCCTTTGCATAGTCTAATCAAGTATCTTCAAAGAATTTGACACCAAGGGTGTCCCAAGGGATAGGCCTCCCAATAACATCTTCCAGGACTTGAGTACTCAGCTCAATCTCAAGCTCAAAATATTGCTGAGCCAGAAAGAGATATTCAGTATCTTGCACTTCACAGAACTCAGACACATCGTGCACACACCAGCTATAACGTAAGAAGCTCAGGTCGCATATGAGAGTTTCTCTTCTTTCAGCCTCCAGTTTTTCTAACTGTGTTGCAATGTCTGGTCTCCAGCTGTGAGGAAATACAGAAAGCTTCTTATTTAGCAAGATTTCAGTAATCCTAAAGAAGCCAATGCCTCCCTCCCCAGAATGGCACAGCCTGTGTTCCTTCAGAAGCACCTTGCTAAATAACACCAGACACTGCAAACAGGCTGGGATAGGACTTGCAGTACAGTTGTACTGACATTCAGGTAACATGCTTACCGTTTCCTTCTGGATTCTTCCTTGCCTTATTCTTGATGGTGTGTAAGATTTGCTAGCACGGAAGGAGGTATAGGTGAGACCATCTTGTACTCAAGAGATATTGAGAGAGAGACCTATTTGGATTTTTCGTTTGCCTTAGTATTCAATCAGTACATCATCCTGGGACTGCCTGCAATTTATTGGCATGAAAAAATCTGGAAAAAATGCATAGGAAAAACTACAGATTTAAAATAAAAACAAAATCAAGCCCTACCAAATAAACAAATCCTTTTATTTGTTCTTAGAACTTTGTGACTAGAAGATGATAGCATAGATGTTTCCTAGATTTATCTATCCTCAAATTTTCTTCCTCAATGGCAATTATATTCCTGAGAAAAAGTCAGAGCTGGTCAGATCTACCCTGGCATCTTTTAGCGGATAATTCCTAAAATAAGGAGGCTTTTCCATGCCTGGTGGTTTTAGATGTTATGATCGATGTGTATTCATTTGTTCTCTTTTTCCTTGGAACTGGCAATGGCTGCTATTTCTGTATCCAATACCACTGTTATGTCTGTTGCTCTAATCTAGCTACTTATATGGACTCCACCATCGTAACATTTGAGCACATCCCAAGAATTAAAAAAAAAAATAAAAAGAAAGAAAAAAACGTAGAACAATAACAAATTTTCTCTTTCTTCATTCCCAGCCTGGTCTTAATAAGAGTCTTGAGGTTTTGTGCTTGTGTGTTTGTGAGGAACTTACTGAGGAAAAACTGAATTGAAGAAATTGAGATGTGAAAACAGTGTGCAAAAGGCTGGCATGGGAGGGGTCACAGCGGTAACCTGGGCTGCTACAGGAGTCTGCCAGGACTAGATGTGCTTCCCCTACTTTTTCTCCTCCTCAGTCCCTGGCTTGGTAGTGTTTTCCATGATTCTGGAATCTGGCAAGTCATAAAAGTTTTGAGGGGCAGAGGGTAGACATGGGTTTTTCTTTTGACAAGGAAAACTATTGTTTCTGCCTGGAGACAAGTTGCCCTGGAGTGCTATCAGTGGAGGTGTTGCTTCTGTTTATTCTGACCATGTTTGGATCAAGATCAGCATTTCTGTGTGTCTCTTCTGCATCTTTGTCTGGGGATTGTTGTATAGTGTTACCATGGACACTGAAGTCACCCAAGACAAAATTTATCCTGCAAATTCAATCTCTGCTTCAGGTAGCTTTCTCTCTAGAAGGCTGTTACTGGTTTTCAATGGCTTGTTGGGAGCCTGGTCTTATCTGTTCACCTATTACCCAGTTTCAGTGTTCTGCACCTGCAATCCAGGGAAAGGAAAGGCTGATGAGCCTTTGGGTCCATCAGCTTTGGGCCTTATCTGTGGGGAAAAGATCAAATCCCGTGTGCGTGAGATGGGCTAGTTCTTGGTGCAGATTTAAGGGCATTAAATCCTCCCTGAATAAGAGCAAGCAGAAGCTTTTTCCATGTGCTCAGAATCCAAGAGCAGCAAATGGAAGAATTACCAACGTATAAAAATATAAGTAAACACATGCCGACATTAATTGGAAGAACACGTCCTTCTCACTGACCTTGTAGCCTGTGTGACTGTACCTCTGCGGTAAGGGACATGAGACCTTGATTTCTCCTCTGTAACCAGTAGAAAGAAACCTCATGTTCAGCTGAGGGATTAAACTGCACATGAGGAAATGATTGAGTGCATTCTTGACACACCTTTTTTTAAACCTGGATCAATGAAAAGAAGTATCATTATGTCTCATATTTGGACTGGAAACTAAGCAATTTGCATACTTGCAGGAATGAGATACAGTCGTCTCAGAAGTTTTTGTTGGCAATAGGACAGGCAGCTGTCAACGCCTCGGTCTAGAAGTAGATGCAGCTCATTAGGACAGTTGGATATCATCAGATTAGCTGGGCTTGGAGATAGGGTGAGACAGGAAAACATATGAAAGGAACTGGCATCGCAAACCCTCCCCTTTCAGAAATACTACCTCAAAACCAAGGAATGTTGCAGTCGATCATAGCCAATATCAATAGAGTATATCCTAATTTAAGGGCAGACTTGCCAAGTATTTCGGCATGGTTTTCAGTGCCCCTGGTACACATAAAAGTTATGGCATCAGTTCTGGATTAGTTTCTGGGACTCTGGTAATGATGTTCCTGGCATAGCACTCCTTGCCAACACGTACTTTGGAAAAGTTCCCATACATTTTTTTTATTGCTCGCTAAAGCTGTGGTGGCAAGCTGTGTGAAAAGTATCCAGAAAACTGGAAAAAATCAAAACCAAAGGGAAAAAACACAACCAAACATGATCAGAGATGGCAATGCCTTCCTTGTGTAGACCTAAAGCAAGATTTGAAATCAAAAGGATATGGGTTCACTATGTAAGAGTCATGGAGGAGGGAGATTTAGACTTTATTTCAATGCTCTTAGAAGACTGCCTAAATTATTCTGTTCAGTTCTGTTACCAGAAAGATGCTTATAGACTGGAAACAACTCAAAGATGATTGGCAAACAAAAGCAACAGCAAAAAATACGTGAGTGGCAGCAAAGACTACTTTTGAAGAAAGCTTTAATAGACTTGGATCAGTTACAGATGAAGGTAGCCACTGTCCTCGACAATACCCCATGTGCATTTGAAAAATGTAAGCAGCAGCAGGCAGATAAAGTGTTTGTCAGCGTGCATTGCCTTGATTTGTTTTTGCGTTCAAAACCTCTTTGTTCTAAGCACGCTTTTCTTTTCAAGCTTGAGCTTTAGCTTTGCAACCCAAGCAGCAGGGATACCTTGTGTTTCTTTAGGGCTTTTCATCACACGATCCTCAAATGCTTTACAAGGGTGAATTGAAGAAGCTTCATATTAAAAACTTTATTATAAAAAAAGGATTAATTTCTCCCAAAATGTAGTCAGTTCTGGATTAAAGTAAAAGAGGTCCTAAATTCTCCAGCGGGTGAGGTTCTTCTCCCCTTACATTACTACAGATTTGAAAACAGTTTTTTATCCATTCTTACTGTTCACATCTGGGGACGCTGTGGGCAAAGGAAAGAACAGTTACCAAATCATCAAGAGTGCAACTGCAACAAGCAGCACCAGGACTAGAGATTTTCTCAAATTAAAATGTAGGAGAGGAATAAAGCAGACAGAACTGCAGCTTCTGTGAAGGGTATTGGGCTTGATCACCGTAATTGCTGCCTCCGTTCTTCATAATTATGAGGGTGTCCAGACAAGAGTTGATGTTATTTCTCTGCTGAGCAGCACCTCTGCTGATTCAGTACTGATTTAAGGTTGCTAGAGCAACACCAAAACCACTTCCTACGGAGCGTAGATGTGCTCTGCAGGCCTCCCAGGCCTGCACAGTTAGCAGAAGTTATGAAACTTCATGGAGGAAATACAATGCAAAGTACTAAGAGGTGTGGAAACCTTAAATGAGGATGTAACTTCAACCACTTCTTAGTTAATGCTGAGGGAAAATAGGAATGTGATGGTCTTGTGTCTAAAAACCTCTTGATTTTTGAGGCAACATTTATTCTGCTAGTAGTCAAGAGGAGACTGCTTTATAAAGAAAGGAAACATTTTTGTTTAAATTTGAACAACTCCCTTATAATATTATTTCTGTGCACATTAAGCCTGTGTGACCTTGTTTTAAGCCTTGTAGTTGTAGTCAGCATTCATTTAGCTTTCATTACTGACAAAATCTCAAATGCCAGAGGATGCGCAAAACCTGCTGGGTGATTTGCAAAATCTTCTGGTGTTGGAAATTTTTCTAATGATGGAATCCTTTACTAATTGCTTCTATTTTATGTGAGTACTGGCTATTGCCACATGAACCCCGAGAGCTTTGCAACAAGGAAGATCTGCACTCCTAAAGTTATAATTTCTGGGATTACTCTAAAATACTGTGTAAAAACTGGTATTCATTATCATTCAGATAGTTACCATTCTTAGTTTCAAACACATATTCCATGAGACTTTAGCTGAGAAAATCCAAGGAATTCACGTCTAGGCAGTTCACTAATGAATCCCCAACTATTTCTGTAGAATTTGATTTACTGCTCAGTTGCATTGGTGTGATCCTGGGAAGGAAAGTTCAAGATCTGCTTAACGTGGAGCATCTTTTCTAACAGACTTCCCTACTGAATTCTGTGAACTGGGGATTGCTTGAGTGTTCCTGCTAAAAGTGTTCCCAGTGCTTTTGATGTGGAGCTTTTGCTCGCTGGCTGTCGTGTGTCCTTGGCTGTAACAATAATAGGTCAACTTCTGCTGTTTCCCCCTCATATTCTCATAACAATTCAGATTTCTGTATATGCCAAGAGAATCATAAAAACGTGGACCACCAGTTTGGGGCTGTGTTTCTGCAAGCAGTCGTGTTTAAATTACTCCTGGAATATTGCAGCTAGTTAAAATATCACCTTGCTAGAAGATACTGGCAGACTGAAAGGAAGAGAAAACATCGGAGGGCTTGGGAAATGCACTCGTAATGAAAGATTAGAAGAATGTCTTTTGAATCAAAAGACAAGTGCTGATTTTGACAGGAGCACAAACATGAAGGCCAGTGTGGATGTCTATACAGAAGCATGGGAAAGATCCTATTTACTTCATACCTGAGTCAAGAGATGTAGTTACCATACATTTATCCCCTGATCCAGATACAACATGGCCAAAAAGATGTATTGTGTAACTGGAATACAAAGGGGTCAGAGTCTCACACAAGCCAGGGACTTAAACTAATTGTTGGCACCAAGGTGCTCTTGCCACAGCTCTTCCTTGTACAGCACGCCAAAGGGGAGCTAGGGGTCCTGTAACCACGTCCCCTGGCCCAACAACAGTGGCAGGGAGGGGACAAGTGCTGATTTTGACAGGAGCACAAACATGAAGGCCAGTGTGGATGTCTATACAGAAGCATGGGAAAGATCCTATTTACTTCATACCTGAGTCAAGAGATGTAGTTACCATACATTTATCCCCTGATCCAGATACAACATGGCCAAAAAGATGTATTGTGTAACTGGAATACAAAGGGGTCAGAGTCTCACACAAGCCAGGGACTTAAACTAATTGTTGGCACCAAGGTGCTCTTGCCACAGCTCTTCCTTGTACAGCACGCCAAAGGGGAGCTAGGGGTCCTGTAACCACGTCCCCTGGCCCAACAACAGTGGCAGGAAGGTGTTGGACTAATGGTATGACATCAATGCAAAGAAAACATCCTTTGACAACTAGAAAACTAATTCCAGGAGCGTGACCTGTTAGGCTGGGAGGCAGGTACCCACACAGAGCCCCTGCTAACAGCTGGGGTAGCATTAAATCTAGGTGGTACAAAGTACTAGACTATGCAGTACGCAGCAGCCCAGCACAGGCGAGGAGACAGCTGACTTGTGGGGTGCTGGAGGCCTGCAGAGATCTCCATGGGTCCTAGGCTTCCCTTCCATGTCTGATTTCCGCCCTGCCGCTTTTGGAGTGCATCACTGTCCTGCCATGTGATTTGTTTTATAGCCCAGAGGGGACAGCTGAATTCCTTCTACAGCAACAATATTTTTTGTGATGCCAATGCCATGACCTTTATTCATGAAAAACAAAGTACAAATGGGGAAGGCAGGGTGGAGCTCTGTCAGAAATGTGATGTAAACAGCTACAAAGATGTGGCTGTGCTCCTCCAAAGCCATTTCCCACCAGGTAAGAATCAGAGCAACAGGCATTGCAAACGCAGCAGAGATCCTATCTGGTATTTTGTTAAGCTAACTGTCTATACCTGAAAGCAAGGTCTAATAAAAAATTGTCAGATTGAACTTTCAGTCAGATTAAACAACAGCATCAGCAACAACAATAGCTTCCAAAGGATTTACGGAAACACATTCCCATTCCAGGTGTCTGCTGACTTTTTAAAAAAGCCAGCCTTCTTTCTAGCATTCATGAGGGTAACATGAACAATTCAGCAGG
>NW_010388834.1:482-9001 GCF_000710305.1 Buceros rhinoceros silvestris | reverse complement strand
GAGAAGAGCTCCGTTTTGTTGTGGAAACAGTCCTCAGTACCCTTGAAAATTCATCCTGAGGCAAGCGTGAAATAATTCATGCTTTTGCTCTTAGAAAAATATCTTCATGTTTGGAGCAAACAGCTGTGATGCTGGTGGAGAACTGCAGAAGTATGACCCAAATTCAAACCCATATCTTACTGGAAGAACTGGGAGCTCAGTCCCCAAGTAGGGAAGCGAGATTTAGGCAATAACATTTGCTAAGCTGCCAAGAGCTCTGGGGTGGCATGAATTCAGTATGGGGAAAACCTGAGTTTAAGCCAGGTGGAATTGGCGTGTGGCAGTGTCCCTGCTCTGGCTGGAGATGGTGTCTGTGCCCTGAGGTCCAGCAGGCCAGTGGATGTGCCTCCGTAATCACTATACCCCCCCTCTACACGGCTTTGCAGGACCTCTGGGGGAATGGGATCGAAACGCTCTCAGGGGGCCACCACACCCTCCAGTGTGCGCCTCTGCTCAGTGATTTATTCAGCTCTGTCATCAGGCAGTCCCAGGGCCTCGCTGCTCTGGATGATGGCCGGTCGCTGCTGTAAGCCAGCGTGACCACGCAGCTCCTCTGCCAACATCCCCAGCCACGCCGCCAATATTCCCCACTGCCAACACTTGCTATGGGGCAACACAGACCAGGACCAAGGTGTCTCTGTGAATGCCAGGGCATCCCAAATCCGCTTTGGCCGCTCTGTGGGTCACTGGGATGTGCTTCCCAAGGAAATACAGGAGCTTGGTGGCAAGTTTTCACACTTCTCTCCATGAACTAAATGAGCAGGAAAACATGCAGGAGTAAAAATAAGAAAAAAAATCAGTACGAGAAAATTGCTCAGTGCTACAGGCAGCCTGTGACCAAATGTACACAAAATATTAACCATTTGTGTCCCATTTAACAATCAGCAAGTGATAAGATTGGGCTGTGATACAAATCAGAGCTGACTAGCATTGGCCAAACAGATTTAGGGGCACAAATCTGGATTTCTTGTGCTTCACACTGAGCCTATTCCACCCCCCTCCCTTCTCCATGTCCTCCTGTGTAGAGACAACAACTCTTCCGTGCAGAGGCAACGACTCTGGCTGGGAGAGGCAGGTAGCAGCTGCTCTCTGCAAGGACGGAATGCCAGGTTGGTATTGCCTGCTGGGCAGGGTAAAGCCACCTGGCCCTATGCGAGACTCGTGCTTCACTTTCTTGATTCACGGGACCAGCAGGGAAAATGTGCTGGGTATGGGGACAGCACTAGCTGAATGCATAGTTGCCGGACTGGAAGGATCCCTGTGTGACCTCTTGTGTCAGTTGATCTCAGGGAGGAAAACACCGCTGTTGTTACTGGTTTGTGTTGCGTTTGACACAACAGCTGCAGGGCCATGTGGGGCAAAGGGTCTCCAGTGCACTCCACAAACCTGAGCCCGAGGTAATGGAGAGAATCCTGGCTAGTTTGAGGGAGATCTTATAAGCTTACATTAACGCAGCTTTGTGGTTATATGCTACTTTGCTTAGATGTGCATTTTAAATAGACTGTTACCAAATTCTCTTAATCGCATGTGAAGGGAACATCAGGTTCTTTTTTAAAGGAACAGTAAACTCACAACTTCAGAAAGTGAGGCACTTCTAAAACCAGTAAGGAGCCTAACACAAGGTGGTGGCTGCTCCTGAATCCTGGGTTGTGTCCATCAGTCCTGTCAACTCTCATTTCTAGCTGGGATTATACAGAGGACAGACTTGTTGAAGATATGCTGAGCCTTCAGGATGAGGGCTGAAAGTGCAACGTGTACGTGTGAGCGTTGGCCAGGCAGGGTGAGGCTGCCAGTGCATGGGTTTGGGGGCATTTTTGTCTCCTTAGCATCTGCATTTACTCACTCCAGAGCCACGTGGCTCCTGGGGTTGGGCTGCCTCGCAGCTCTGTCCCTTGCCACCAGACCCTTCTGCCACAGAACCCATGCCAAAGGCTTGAAAAAGGTCAGAGAAGAAATCCCCCACACTCCAGCTTCTCTTCTTCATAAATGGGTCAGTATTCCAGGAGGTGGGGAGGAAAAGCCTTGTAAAAATACCATTGTCAAGGCCGTCTCTAAATAATGTGGCAGATGCGCACTGTTAATATATAAGCACAGGCAAAAAAACTCCCCAGAATTTTGTCTTTCCTCATAACTGCACCAAGTGAGTCACCGCAACCTCAGGCCAGGTCAGGAGGTTGCTGCCCAGGAAGTACCCGGGTGAACTCTCAAAGCCCTGTATCTGCCCAGGCTGGGAGATAAGCATCAGGTACCCCGAAAGAGAAGTGCAGGGGTGCCACAGTACCTATTGCTGAATTTATTTTAGGCAGCGGAGATTCTGGCTCAAGAGCATGCCAACGGCCCAGAAAAGGTAACTGCTTAAGGGTGCTCAGGTTCACCCAAGCCTGCAAACCGCTGGCCTCTCCTCAGTGACATTGCTGTCCTACGGAGTGACATGTCACCATGGAGGTGAAAGCCAAGGAATCCTTGGAGCATGCAGGCAATGCTTAAAGTGTTTGTGCCCAGGCTGCGCCAACGGGCGGCAGGCAGAGACGTTCCAGGAGCTGTCTGAACTGCCTCAAGTGGGTAGGACAGTGTTTGCTGCAGCGTCGCTCTGACGGTTAAACGCGAAGCTCCCCAAGGCGGCTCTGCCTGCCCTGCCACCAGATGCAAGCAATTTGTTTTGCATTTGGACTGGTAGTCCGGAAAACCAAAGCACTGCGCTTTTAAGTTTATATTACATGTTTGTGTTCCAGTTTTGTTAATTAAAATCACGTAACTGTATGAGCAGTTACTGGATAGCTTGCAGGGTTTATTTGGAATTCTCTGTTTTTTCTGAATGCTCAAGCATTTGATGCCCATTCTCCCTCTGCTTGCAGTGCATTAATTCACCTAGCCAGAAACTCTGTCTGTCTCAACCGGTAAAAGCATGCATTTGGGAATGGTTTTGTTTTTTACAGTATTTTCTCTTAGTGTTTGTCTACACCTGCCAATGTAATTTGTCAGAATAAACTAGGTACTTTAAAATCATTTTTTATACACTCTTCATAAGTGTTTCGCCGTCAGTTTGAGAGAGAAGGGAGGAGAGCAAATAAAAAGAAATATGAGCATGTATGAATTCACTCGAGTGAGCACTATTCTTCCTCTTCAGTGAGTTTAATCCATAGGCTTGCGTGGATCAGTCAGGTAAGTCGAGGGGGCTCGACAGCATCAGTGAATTCACCACCATAAATTTCTGACTATTTTCCACTGCGATGCCCACTGTCACCTGTGATGTGGTCAGGCCAAGCCTGCCCACCTTGGTGACCATCTCCAAGTGGAAATGGAATTGGTTCTGCTTGGCAGCCTGAGACCCTGCTGAGCTTTTATTGCTTTCAGTGGGTCTGCTACAACTTCCCAATCTCTTAGCCTACATCTCCTAATGGCTTCCCAGCTTTTATATTGCCTTTGCAGCATCCATGCAACCCATCTCAGCTTTACAGGAGCTATTCTGCTCGTGAGGCCAAGGAAGTCTCTCTGCAGGCCATGCAGCAGCAGAATAATTAGCTGCAGCATATTGGGTGTGTTATTAGCCAGGAAAGAAGCATGTTCAAAATGTGCATCTCCAAGCACACCTTGTGCTACTGGAGTAGCACTAACAGAAGACTTATGCCACTAAGGGAATACCACTTAAACTGCCCAGACTTGAAGCTTTACTTTCCAGACTGAAAATGTTCAGCGTGGACATGTGCAAGGACATGCCAACATAAGCAGGATTTACTTTTGTCTGCAGACAAAGCTCTGAGTAGCTCAGCAAAGCACATACGTGCTTCTTTCATGCACGAGTGAGTATCACCTTCACTCAGCAGTGCCTTCCTATGCAAATCTGAAACTGTTCAGCATTGTGGCAAATAATGACACCAGAATTAGATCCAGCAAGATGACTTTTACAATTTTTTTTCCAACAAGTGCATTCAGAGGCAGCCTTTTCAGGGCTTGTGCCTTGGCTATTAATAGTATCGTTTGCCTTCTTTTGGAAAATTGAGTTCATGTGATAAAGAGGAACTTTATGTATGAAATTCTGATGCAGAAGTTCTGGTATGAGTGTTTTTGTAAAACACAGAAGTGGAAAATGAAGGTTATATGGTAGAAAATTATTTTCTTTTGTGTTTTTTTTTTAAATTTCATATGATTGAACTAGCAGAGAACAATGCCAACATTTATAAAAATCCATTACCTGTTGATCTAGTCCAATTATTAACAAATTTAGGCAGGTGTTGCAAGATTTGTAAGAACTGTTATGTAATAGTTTAGGCAAAAAAATTATTAAAAGAGATAAGTTACCATATATCTAGTACTAGGTAAGCGGATTAAAAAGGTAAGAACTGTTATGTAATAGTTTAGGCAAAAAAATTATTAAAAGAGATAAGTTACCATATATCTAGTACTAGGTAAGCGGATTAAAAAGAAAAAAAAAAAAAACTGAGAAGTGCAATAATTACATTTACTAATGCTCCATAAAATAAAAAGATGAGCCCAAATTTGGATTTTTGTACGGTGCAAGTGTTGCAGAATTTTCCTCGGGGAACAATCCTCTATCAGCAAAGTGTGGTCAAACAGAACAAACCAATCTTTTTTACCTTTAATTGTTGTGATACTGTTTGAAAGTTATAAGACGTCAATTTTAGCATGAGGAATGCAATAGTGAAAGAAAATGGGTTTCCTGAGTTTTCAATGATTGACTAAAATCCACACACTTACTGGTTATTTTAATTTGAGGAAAAAGGATTTTGTTTCTTTATCCTGTTACGTAACACTGGATCTATTCTCCCTTGAACACACAAGTATGTTTATCATTAATCTTAAAGGGAAACAGTCGTCCTTCAAAATCCTTTCTGAATTTTTATCTATTTTTTTTAAAAGTTTGATCCCAAATGACTGGATGTGAATTGAAGATGAAAGCGTGTTGTTTATTTTTTTAATTAGATTACTTTAACCTGATTTACCCATAGCTCTTTTTCTCTTCTTCACAATAGTAACTGAAGAAAAAAACATTGGTTTAGAAGTTACTTCAAAAATGCAGAACATACGGTTCATACAGCATGCATCAGGAGACAGAGTACCTGTTATTGGCTTTTAGCTCATTTTTATGAAACTGGCTGGCTTTCAGTTTGGAGACATTCTTTAATAATACCTATATTTTTCATTCTATAGTGCATTCTTTTCTAGGACTTTAAATTGCTCAGATTTATCCCAAGATTTTCAAAAGAGTTTTTTATTTCCGAGTAGCTGACTGTCCATTAACCTGAGACACTTCACTTTTTCCAAAGGCCATCGTGACCACTTTGGCTCCTGGCGGTTTGGTTCTTCTAGGTTTGACCCTCAGTTTAGAAATCAGCCTCTGTAAAGGAACAGGCCTTTCTAAACTTGACTGATGTTCGGAAAGGACGCGCCTTTCAGACTTGCCAAGTGCCTGAAGTTAATATGTAATTAGCTTGATGTAAGGAAAGGACCAGTGGAGGCAATCCCATAATGGCCAGGCAGTCTCAAGTATAACCAAAACAGGACACTTGTAGCATTAAAATCAGATAATTTAATGCCAGTGGGGCTACTTTTCAAGAAGAGCTGTGGGTTTTAGTTGACTTTGGGTCTGACTCGTAAACTGGGCTCAGTGCTCCATCACCGGCAGGTTCACATGATGGGGAGTGTACCAAAAACACAGGTCGTGTTTTGATTTCTGTTTGATATCTTATTTATATATGATTTAAATGGATAAAGAGAGAAAAATTAACTGTCCAGGCCATAATTTCATCCAAAATAAACACAGACTAAAACTACAGCAACTTAGTGGATTGCATGGATTAGTGAGATATCCTGGTATGTAACAGCAATAGCAACAATTTTATTCCCTGATTTAGTAATGCTTAAAATCTGCAATCCAGAGTCACTGCATGATGTGCAAATCCCTTACAAAATCTGCCTCCCTTTTTCAAGCTCAGGATGCTTTGCTCTACAGGGGAGCCCTGAAGGTTGACCCCATATAGTTTTGTGTTTGGAGAAACCTATGTTTGGAGAACCATTAATGTGACGGGCTAATTCAGAGCTTCTTTTTCCTATTCTTGTTTATACTCTTCTTGACAGACAGTGCTGTTCACTTCTGTCCTAGATTTCTGCTGGACTTTGTGCCTGGATAAATTTTGTCTTTTTTATTTTAATGATAATGTTTTATGTAAAATCTTCCCAATCCCTGCAAAACCTCCTCCTTGTCTTTGCCCTGCCTTGGTCCTGAGTCCATGAAACATCATGTTCCCTTTAGTGGTCACACACTGAAAGTAAACAAGTCTTTCTCCTGAAAAAGGAAGAAATATTAAATCCATTTCAATTTTTAAATGAACAAGAATTTGCTGATGAGCGTATTTTAGATCCTGGTGTGATATCCCTCCCTCCTCTCACCTCACCTGATAGAAATATGATCTAACTCTGCCATACACTTGTGTTAATACGCATCCATCTGCAAAATCAGGCACTCGCATCCCTGCCCCTTGAGACCTCTTTCACAGGGTGCAAATGCAGCGAATCTCTCCTGGCTTTCCTGCCTTCTTGGTAGATTTCCACACATTGTAGCCAAGCCGGGATTTGGCCCAGTGTCTTTTTTAAACCCTGTGACCCAGACGTGGAGATTAAAAAAGAGTTGTGTTATTGGATTAAACAGATACAAGAAGCGCTCACTGTATCAGCGCCCAACATCTTAAAACTCCAGAAAGCAGCTCAGCATGTTAGTGGCAAAAATAGTCTCTTTTGAAGAGGGAAAACACAAGCGTTATTGCTAACCCAGCCTTGGGCTGGGCGTGCAAAAACCCACCACTCTGCCTGGTCTGCAAAGCGGCCACAGGGACATGATACTCTGCTTTCTATAGGATCATAATCCTGGATCCACTGGAGGTCTGGTAAACAAGTAGTTTGGACTACACGTACCTGTCACTGGAGTGATTTTGGCCTGTCTTAGTGAAGTTTGGGTTAATGCCTTCACGGTGATGGTTTTAAGGGCTTAGGCTTGGTTCCGTTAGGCATGGCACCAGCACACACTGGAATCAATAGAACTGCAGAAGTAAAAATACCGATAGATTAAAGCCAGACCTACAGGAAAAGGATAGTAATTTCAGGCACCATTTATACACTTTAATATCATACACATGCTTATGCTTTGTAATTTGGGCTCTAACTTGTGATTTCAGTTACGTAAGAGAGCCAGAGGCATTAGCGCTGCCGTATGTTGCTGCGGCTGATGGCAGAGTTCCCCCAAATATTCATCAGGCACATTCTCAGAAGTTGTGCTTTCTCATAATGAAACAGCAGACAGCGATGCACATATTTATGACACAAAAGACTAATTATTATTATTATTATTCCACTTAGTTCCAGGTACTGTTTACACGCCTCTGACTTCAAAACAGCTTTGGCTGTTTTTTTCCTCAAACATTTTTTATTTTTTAAACACAGAGAGCAACCATGTGCTTTGTGTGGCTGACTTCTTTTAATGAGAACGGAGCAACAGAACGAGGGACAGCCAGAGACAGAACATACAGGCTTTGATTCCTCTAGAGAACTTGAGCAAAATATTCCACTGCTGTCAGTGGTACTGCTGTGCTGGCAGGATCCTCAGCACAGATCACTTAGCTATCACTTAGTGATCCTTGGCAGGATCACTTACCACAGGAGAGGCTTCAGCCACGACTTGCACTTCACTGATGTGACTGCCGGTTCCTAACCTGCACTGATGCATCCTCACTGCAACTGAACAAGTGGCTGCGCTGGTGTGAAATGTTTTGCTTGGTTTCCTAGTGCGGCCAGAGCCATCTGTGTTTGTGGTCCCTCGTGTGCGAATCCGAAGCTGCAGTACAATAGGAACCTGAATCAGAAGACGTAGGTGGCAGCATGCTTTACATCATGTTATTAGTTAAACCAGGCTGTTTAGTGGAGATATGTCATCAGTTAGCTGCAGACATCCTATACCTGTATCTATTTTCCAATTAGAAGACTTACTCACTTTGCAAATCAGCTTTGGAAAATCATAGAGTGCACTGGAGTCAGGGAAAATGACTGTGGCACACTGTATATGCTGTACTGCCAGCAAGGAGCATGCAGACGGGGTGCAGCTCTCTGTGCTTTGGCATGAACCAGCCAAGGAAAACAGCCTTTTCTAGAGACCTCCCGGGAGGCTGCTGTGATGGAATTTGATCCCCTGGCAGCCTGTGCACAGATGATGGACTCCAAAGGTGTGTTGCCCAGTGACTGCTCTCCTAGTTTGTGGTGTAGGGAGGTAGGGTCTGGTGTCTGGGAAAGCCTGGGGGAGCAGGGCTGTGGGGACTGTTGGCTCTTTGGTCCATCTCCGCTGTTCCCAGTGCAAGGTTAGCTCCTCGGGACTTCTGCGAAACACAGATGGCCCCAAAATCTCCTCTTCCCAGCTACTCTGCCCCCACCATGCAAACGGTATTTCACAGTACAGAGGATCTTACCAAGCCTTC
>NW_010388834.1:0-363 GCF_000710305.1 Buceros rhinoceros silvestris | reverse complement strand
AGGAGTTAGACAAAAATGCCTACCAATTGTGTGTGATGCTGTATCCTTTCCTTCACAGAACTAGAGCAGATGCAGGTAGGAGAGCAAAGATGTGTTTGAGTGATAAATCTGTTCGCCTGTAGGAGAAAAGCATCGGCTTTCGGTGCAATGCAATCCAGTGCAGGACAAAACGTTGCCGTGCTCATCTCTCCGGCCGATCGCCCGTGCCGTACTTTGTCCTCCAGCTGTGAGCGGGGCTGATCGGTACCGGGGACTGCTCTTTGGGGAGGAGACAGAGAAGAGCAGCGAGATCCCGGTGTCCCAGGCACCTGCCAGGCCACGCTCCCTTGTGTTTCCTCCTCCAGCAGGAGCCGGCTGCGGAGA